>NC_091822.1:126064107-126271607 GCF_038994185.2 Dermacentor albipictus | reverse complement strand
AAGGACTCGGACGACTGGGTAGCAGGAAGCAATGACCGTTGGCGCGCGACTTCTTCGCGAAGGAATTGCTTAATTTGGTCGAAGAATGAAGAGTGGGCGGAAGCAGCACTGGAACTGTCGGTTAAAGCCGAAACCGTGTCGTGCGGCGCGGCAGCTCGGCGCGTAGTAAGGCGTTGTTTACGGAGCTCATCGTAGCTCTGGCACAGGGTAATGACCTCGTGACCTCGTGACCTCGTGATTTTTCGCCAAGAGCATTTGGAAGGCGTCATCCTTTATGCCCTTCATGACATTCTTGATCGTTTGAGAGTCGGGCATAGCGGGTTCAATGCGCCGGCAAAGCTCAACTACGTCTTCAATGTAGGTGGTGAGTCTTCACCCTTTTGCTGAGCGTGATTACGCAAGCGTTGTTCAGCGCGAAGCTTGCGCCCAGCAGGGCGACCGAAGACTTCTTTAAAAGAATGGGTAAGTGCTGTCCAGGTGGAAAGGTTGGATGCATGATTCCGGAACCAGAGATTCGCGGCTCCAGAAAGAAGATGACGTTAGTCAGTTTAGCTGTGTCATCCCGTTCGTTATGCGCACTCAAGCAATCGTATGACGAGAGCCAATACTCCACGTCATGGTCGTCGCTGCCGGTGAAGACTGGAGGATCTCGTTGCCGTAGAGCACCGAAGCAGACGACAGGCGATGCCAGGGGAGGATCGGGCTGCAGGGCGTCCTAAGGCATGGCAGAAACGGTATGGAGCGCCCGTCTGCGGAGTTCCAGGTTGGTAAAGGGCCCAGCACGTCCACCAAATGTCAAGAGGCGTTATAGTTTAATTGGTAGAACCCTCAGGTAGTAGAACATCGCAGCGAAAGGTCACACAGCTTAGGTAACACAGGCACGAGGCTTCCAACCACTTGTTGTCGTCATCTTTCTCGAAGCAGTGCCTACTGCTCGTTCCTCTCCAGTACATACAGAACATCACGGCCACGGCAGAAATGCGCCTAGAAGGTCCGTATTTGTGATGCCTCAATAAAAGAAATGCCGACATGAGAAAATATGGATGAGCTAGCCGCCGCGGGCTCCTCTGATGCGCTTGTCCTCCTATTGTCATGATTTCCAGAAATAAAACGAAAGTATGAATTAAAAATTTGAAGGACATTTAGATTTCACCTTTAATAGTGGAACGCGATATCATTCGAAGATCTCTGACTGCTTTTCACGCTACCGGCAGCAGCAGCTTATTTGACCATAGTCGGGAAACGCTTGCGGAGAATGCTTTGCAGGAAGGCGAGCTTTCTGGTCGAAATGCGGCCTCTTGGGCGGGCGACGATACCACGGAGGCGAGCGCTATTTCAAGACGTTGCAAGGAACCGGGCGCGCCCTTCTATAAGCGTTGAGAATTGCGCGCTCCGGCGCGCGCGAATCTCGAAGGCCATGGCCGCCCTATGAATGACAGAAACGCTGGAAAAGTGGTTTGTGTTTTCAGCTTCTGCGTAATGTAATTGTTTTCTCGTACATTCAAATTACCATCCCAGGCTATCATGTCTGCAGGTTGAGCGCCTACATTCTAATAGAGTACGCTCTTAGCCACAATAAAATTTTAAGTGACAAGGTAGAGGCAATTCAAAGGAAACCTATAATGATGTGTGTGACTGAACTCTGGTAATGACACCTTAGGGGTGGGGGTGGTCTTCGGCATCGCTTTGGTCAATGTTTTCCGGTAAAAGGGACCTGCCCCACTCCCGGGAAATATAGGGAGAGGATCGTCCCCCGGAACACCCCCCCTCCTCCCCCCCCCCACAATGTCGGCGTCTAAGGCTTAAATGATGTATCATGGTAGCCGAGTGCCGGCGTCTCGGCTTTCATCACCTCAAAATGCACTTCGCTCAGCTAATGCAGCGGGTAAATACCTCACGGGTGGTACCATCTTTACATCGCCAAGAAGATATGGTTCCGACGAGCGTAATGCACTCAGGAGTGAAACGAAATCGTGTGCGGCCTGCTCCGTAAGTCGTCGGCATTGTTTTGATGTCCCGCAATGAGGCCGCAACCGCCGCCTGTTGGTTGGCCGCCTGTTGTCAGCCCGTTGTCATCCCGCGGCGAATGTGTTCTCATCGTTCGATAATACGCTTCTGTTCCCACGGGCCGCTGAAATGCGTATTCTCCCTCTCAAACTACCTCTGCTTGGCGCATTTGATGCATTTACGCCTTACTAGCGAATTGCCGCGTTTGCATGAAAAGCGATGCGGTTGAAAATTAATACGATACGCTTCTGTCGCATTCATGTACACGCGGTATATAGCTATTTCACTGTAGCACAGTTTCACGTATCTACTGCTATGTATGTTTGAACAATAAACATACAATATATGGAACACCGTTTCATTTAGGTAGATGGAATATACTAGCAAACTCTTTCCGCTAATAGCGGCAACCCTAGTGGAATAAAGGCTATGGTCCAGGTGCGTCGTGACATTCCCTTTTTTTCCGACACTGCTAGCTGTCGAAGCCCAGGAAGAGACTGTACGGCATCAAAATTTGCGTGTTACCAACTGTGGCACCATTTGCATTATTCTTGGAAAGGCGTACAAAGTACAATACACCGGTCAGTATTACACATGGCCACAGAAACACGGTAACCCGCTGCGTCCCGACGTCATATAGCTCGTGTGATCTACTAATGAACCGAAAGTTCTTCTGGAAGCTACAGTGCCCACCCACTGCAATCGCGAGTATTGCATTCGTCTCGTAACAATGAATATAACGATGTGTTGGGCCTTTGCTTGACTCGTAGCGTTTCATTGATTTAACGCCTTTCTTCTCCCCCCCCCCCCCCCCCCCCCAGTTCTGCAATGACTCTGCGGCAATCTACGCCAATCCCATCACCCTCAGGGGCACTCACATCACGGTGAAGTGCTCGAGCGGCGGCAGAGCACCTCTGGTTTCGACATTTGATACAAATGAAACCGTCAGCAGCAAGGTAAAAAATTTCAGCGCTTTCGATTATCTGGCATTCTTCTTTATGGGTTTTATACTCCAAATTCCCGAAGAAAATCAGGAGGCTTCCAGGACTAGACTGTGCTTAGCGCCCAGAGGGCTGTATACACTCAAAAGTAAGCATGCTTCCTGTTCTCCGATTGTGAAAAAGTGCATACACAATGTCAATAACAACAACAACAACAACAACAACAGGATGGGCACTGTTTGTTGTCGCCTTCTTTGCTTCTGTCGCACGTGTTTGTGATTTCTGATATTCTGAAAGCGTCAGATATGGTAGGATGCTGGTGTTGAAGCTTACCACAGTTTATAGCAGCGCTAAAACACAGCCTAGCTAACACTGGAAGGTAACTCTTGATGGGAGATCGGGGGGGAAGTAACACTCCATGCTTATTGATTCAACTAATCTAATAAGGAATAAGTACGTAACAGCGTACGAAATATGTAAATGTCGAAGTGCGGGCGTTCAGCGTATGACTGAACATGCTTTAGGTCGAGATCAGCAATGTGAACTTTCGTAACTTTCAGATCGGCCAATCTCTTTGTCGTTTGGAATGGCGTCTCATTTTCTTGTCTTCCCTAGCGGCCGGTGTTCGTACACAGGCGAGGTGGGCTGCCTCGACAGTACCGCTTGTCGCGCTATTATCGAGGCACCCTCACTAAACAAAAGAAAGCACATAGCGCCCTCCGGCCCCTGCAGGGTGGCTATGCGGGCCAACTAGATCGCCAGGTAGAGAGCGTTTGAAATGACGCACTTTTCGACAACCCACCGCGGTGAGCGCCAGTGTGGCACCAGCTCCATAGCTGTCACTTGCAGCATGCATACGTGGCAACTGGCGCAATGTATGAAATGAGGCTACGTGTACGGGTAGCGGCAAGTGGGTAGAACGGAAAGTTAACAAAGTGTCTTTTACACGGAGGAGTGTAAAGTGCACGCGAGGCTCGTATACGTTGCCCAATGACCACCGTTATTTATTTGCGTCTGAACTGTAACCACATATATTGATGTCGGATATTCCAGTACTGCAAACTCAGAAAAGGATTTCCGGACCTTGAATTCGGCTTGTCCCTTTTCGACTTGGAATGCGAGGACTGGGCGAACAGCTGCAACGATATGAATACACCGATGCCTGGCACGCAGAGGTTCAAGGACATGACCGCACACTTCTTCAATTTGAGGAACAAGAGTTCACGCGGACTGCCTGCGTGTTTTTGACGATCGCCGACTGCATGACCATCGACATGTTCAGTGTGTGGCGAATAACCAGCTGTTCTTCGTGGCTAGGCAACCCCATAGACTAATCATATAGTACGAACATTACCGTGTACTATACGTGCGTGTAACGTAAGCGCGTCATACAGTGCGCTCTTCGTTGCCAGTACGTCAAACTTGACGAATGTTTGCGCTGAACTAGCGCAAACAGGTGTGAATTAGCGAGGCATAGAAAGTTTGGTTTATTAATTATATTCAACTGGTGCATCGCCGTAGCGTTTCGATCTTTATGTGTAGTGAAACTTTGCGCGATGTTGAATTGTTTGACTTGCTGAGTGCGTCTCTGCTCAACTTTACGATTTCTTTCACGTGTGGTGAAGATTCGCGAGTTATTGGGTCGAACACATCACCGCGATGCCGATGCTGTTCAGATCACCGATGCTTTTACGAGAATTCTATTGTGCTCGAGAGACGTTGTACTGTTCTGACGTAATGTTTGTTTGCTTAAGCGCACAGTACAGTCATTCGCAAAGGTCACCGCCGACCCAGCGTCGCCGGAGACTTGGTCTGATATTTTGTGCGGTGCTCGTGATATTATTCTTTTTAAAGAAAAAGAAAATATTCAGTGAGCTTTACGCAAGGCATTTGAAAAAAAAAATCAAAAGACGTCAAATAAACGCACGCAACGCTGTTTGATGAAGGTATTCCAGCAATGAATTGGAGCACTTGTTCGTCATCCGACGGGCAAGGTCTTTCCGAGGCATTCTGCTGTGAAGACAATTGTCATTGAATGCCTCTCCAGTCTGCACAGTGATACCATGTAATAAAAAATGCAGGCTGTACGCAGTGTGGGAATCGAAATATTTGGTTCCTGTGAGTGTGACGAACCATTTTAGCACTTGGGTGAGTGTGTAATTCACTTCAGCCTGTCTGTTGGGAATCGCTAGCGACGCATTATAAACAGACTGCCTGCTGAATGAATCATTCGTTGGCGATATGTTCAGGGGTACCAATTTCACTGCGTGTAAGAGTCTATGGTCCCGCGCTACTTTCTGAAATCTCGTGCGGTTTATTTTGTGACCCCAAAATTAAACCAACGTGTAGCTATCTTCGGGGTAGTAGATTCTTATATTGCTCAGTAAGCCTATACAATTTTGCATTAAAAGCTTGCGTTGCACACGTTAAGCATTAGAATGCATTAAAGTTGATGAATGAATTATTAGTAATGACCTAAGCTCACAGAAAAAGAATATCAGGATTCACCGGTTCCCTGGGTATTTAGCCCATTTAGTCGTGCAACAGCATTCTCCTCCAATGATGACCATTTTCGTGTTTTCTTTTCTCTTGATCCCATGCATTTCCGCCCCTCCGATATTAGGGCTCATCTAGGGACAAAACCTCAAGAAGCCATCGGTTATTGCTTTGTTGCTTTGAAGGCGGAGGCCTGCAGCATATCTTTCTTTCTTTATTAGAACATTAAACATACAGTCAAATACTTTGTCAGTTTGCCAAAGCAATGATTCTTTTGAGCGAGTCTAGGCAGTGCTCTAGGTCAAATCGCCCAGTCTTGTGCTCTAAGGACAGAGGAAACAATAGGAAGAGAGAAAAATAAAAAGTACAATAGCAAAACTAAGTTTGTTGTATGCGCCACAAAGAGGAACCTGTAGTCCGCGAAAGAACCGATGCTTTTATGCGGACCACTGTGTATTTGCCTTCAAGAAGGCATAATACAAGTACACCATTTCGATCCCTGCTCCCTTCCATTCCCTCACCCTTTTCCTCCATCGCTCGTCTAATTTCTTGTATTTGTTCCTGCACGTTCTATAGTTTAGGCAAAGACATATTACAGCAGCAAAATATATGTGCAGCACATCCCTCTATTTAATCATATACAGTTGTCAATGTGTTGGAAAAGTAGCAGTCATCAATCGCTATTGGAAAGTAAAAAGAAAAAAATACGCATAGAAAGAACACAATACTCTAGTATGTTTTATACAACTGTTAGCGAAAGTTCATCAGAAGATTCCTGCCACATGGTTTGCTTCTGCTTTTCCCAGCCACTTGTCAGAACCGTGTGACGTACAAATTTTTTTATTTTCCTGAAAGAGGATACTTTGGGAAATTGTGTTTTATTGAAGTAGAACGGTGCATAAAGCGATCTCATTCTTTTACCGTGGTTCGTGAATGCTTTAGCCAGAACGAATGTTTCAGTCTTGCGCAGTTCACCGGTTTTGACGTTTTTGTTTTAAAGGATTCACCAAAATAACGCTTCGTAAATATCATATGAATGATGTAATAATTTAAATGCAAAATAAAAATAATGAAACAGTGTTTAACTGAAAGTTACAAATTCTGTGAAAGAGTAAGAATAACGCAGATTAGATAAATATTTGGTGACTTATCTTCTTAGCGACATGCGGAAGTTTCTTTCTCTATGGTGATGTCTGTTAAGAGATTCCAAATACGCGCGCCGGCTTTAGCAATCTCAGACTGGACGCATCGAAAGAGACTATATATTTACTTAGACAAAATGTATAGCGTTATGGAAACTTCCATTTGCGCAGTCAGGCTTACGAAATAGTATCTTCTCGGTATGGCGAAAATATTTTATTGAGACAAACGGTTCATCACGTCCATGTTAGTCTTTTTCCCCTTTTAGTATACTGAGGTTGTCTTTTCATTCCTGTGATAAGTTTCGGGAAGTTGTCGACAGTCATATTTTCTGTGTTCATCTTGCAGCCGGACAACGTCCGAGGGCTTACCTGGCCGAAGTGCCGTCAAAGTGGTACTTGTGGTAACCTTTAAATATAAAGTTTCCTTACTTTACTTTCGGAGTTCACTTTTTGTGTTACCAACTCATTGCAGCTCGGCCTCCTCCTCGTCGAATTTGTCGAGGGATCAAATACAGGAATACTAACTGCATTGCCATCGCCTAGGATGCTGGAAACAAATTTTTGAACGCCACGCACGGTCAAGACAAGTGAAATGTTTATTTTTTCATCAACGAATGTATTCGTATATCCCTCAAATTGTGCCAGAAATAACTGATATCAATGCTTCCATATTATTTGTCTTTTTAAGAAGTAAAGTAGGTGTCACGCGATCTTAAGAACAATCAGTTCGAAACCAGCAAAGCAGTGCATGCAGCTGATATGAAAAACGTAAAGGGCATAGAATGTACAAGCGAAGGCAAAATATTTTATTGAAACACTGTCATCCACGAACCTTCTTTACATTATTTACATATTCAACGGCCAGGGAAAAATAGCACTGACCGTGCTTCACTCCAATGTATTGCGGAGGAGAAGCTGTCACCACCGTATTTTATTGTAATTGCACCGAAATTATAGTCGTAATAGAGACACACTTAAGAAGCAGGACTTCTGCGAAATCATCATCATCATCATCATCATCATCATCATCTTTTATGTCCATTGCAGCACGAAGGCCTCTCCCTGCGATCTCCAATTACCTCTGTCCTATGAAGGAAGGATTCCAACTAGCGCCTGCGAATTTCTTAATTTCGTCACCTCACCTCGTCTTCTACCGTCCTCTACTGACTTTCATTTCTCTTGGCACCCATTCTGCAAACCTAATGGTCCGCTGGTTATCTATCTACGCCGTACATCTGCCCGGATCGATTTTTTTCCTCTTAATATCAATTACAATATCGACTATCCCCATTTGCTCTCTGATCCACACCGCTCTCTTTCTGTCCCTTAGCGCTGCGCCTAACAGTATTCGTCCCATCTCTCTTTGTGCCGTCCTTGACTTATCTTCGAGCTGCTTTGTAAGTCTCCAAGTTTCTGCCCCATATGGTAGCACAGGTAGAATGCATTGATTTTACACCTTCTTTTTTTTCAGTGATAATGGTATGCTTACATTCAGCATTTGACGTCTGACGTATGCACTCGAACCCATTTTTATACTCCTGTAAATTTCCTTCGGATGATCAGGGTCCCGTGTGAGTATTTGACCTAGGTAAGCGTACGCCTTCAAAGACTCTACGGGCTGACTGGTGAAACTGAACTCTTGTTCTCTTGTCCGACTATTGACCATTTTCTTTGTCATCTGCATATTAACCTTCTACACCATTCGTACATTCCCTCTGTTAAGGACCTCAATCATTTGTTGTAACTCGTCCCCAGCGTGGCTCAACAGGACGATGTCATCTGCGAATGGGAAGTTGCTGAGATATTCGCCGTTGATCCTCACTCCTAAGCCTTCCCGGTTTACTAGCTTGATTACTTCTTCCAAGCACCTAGTGAATAGCATTGGCGAGATTGTGTCTCCTTTATATTAGAAATGCGAACTTACTATGGAATATACAGATGCGAAGATACAGCTTGATAAAGGGCGAAAAATTGTCATTGTCAACAAAGTTCACTGCACGTATACACAAAACCTCGCAACAATATATTTAAGTACACGTATAAGTGTGCAATAAATCCACCGTAGCTAACCAAAGTCACGGTATATAATGCATGACAGTCACAGATTCACAGATCACAAAGCCCTAAGGCCTGCCCCTTCCCCTCCCTCCACTCCGAGCGATAGATCGTGCGCTACGGAAGGCGACTCGCTCCTTCCCCGCTTTCCTCTCTTGCGCACGGAAGACTGACCCGCCATCGTTACCTCCCTCATCCCTCCTGCTACGCTTTCAGCCGCAAATGCAGCCTGTGGCGCGCGGTGACGATGTTATCGCACTTGGACTTTATACGGAACACGACGGCGACGGCAGGAGTGCACCTGGAGTTCCCATAGAAATGTTATCATAATACCATAATAAGAGTACCCGGCAACTAAAGATCCCTTGCCCCATTACTTTCCGCAAAAGAAGAAGTAACAAAATGGAACTTTCCCAACGCGACAATAACAATGCTTTTTTTTCTTTTGTGTGGCGGCGGCACCGAAATACAAAAAAAAACGTGAAGGAAAGCGTGTTGGCCATAATTGAAGTGAACTAACATCGAAGTGAAGATGATGCGCCCAGGCGAACCCCTTGTAATCCCTCGTGTCCCCACAGGAATGGCAGCAAGGGACCATTGTTCCTTTTTATCGTGTACTAGCTAGAAAGCGTCCCAAAAAACTGCCAGGCCAAAATCCACTCGGCGAGAGAAAAATGAACGCGCACCGAAGTGCGCCGCGCGGTGGTTGGAGAAAGACTAGAAAAACGCATACGCCACTGGCTGCCCCTGGCAGCCCGCGGGTAGCGAGAACAATAAAACCGAAGAGGCTCAATGTGTCCTCGTTAAAAAAGTCAAAGTAGAGAGAAATGCGAACGTCGTTAATTTTGCTGGCTTTAGTGCCTTCACATGAATGTTTTGACGCAGGTGGGTGAGTGAGTGAAACAACTTTATTTGGTCCACTAAAGACGTAAGCAAACTCCACGTTACCTGGCTTGGCCTACTCGGGGACCATCAGGTGATACCTGACGGCCCTCTCGCGAGCCCTCTCGCGAGCCCTCTCGCGAGCCCTCTTGACTGCCAGGATTTGAGAGGTCTGATCCTGGGCCCTAATTAGCTTCATCATTTCCTCTTGGGTGAAAGGGGGACCGGCAAAGGCGCAGCCCCGCAGGACATGTTCGAAGTCCGCATAATCCCCACACTAAGGGCAGTCCGGGTTGGGAACCGTTCGGGGTACATTGTGTGCAGCGCCGCGGGGCTCGGGTAAGTGCGTGTTTGTAGAAGTCTGAGAGTGACTGCCTAGGCCCTGCACAGCGAGGAGTGCGGCAAAGGTAAGAGTCTTCTTGACAGATATTTGCAGATTTCGTTGTACGAGCAGAGAGGCTAGGTGAAAAAAAGATTGATATTTTTTTGTGTGGCATGACGGCACAAATGAACCTCCAGAATGCTTCGTCTCATCGCACCTCGCTGCGTGCTTTCTCAAGTTGTCTGATAGTGTGTTGATTTGGCTTATCTCGTTGTATGGTCTGATGTGCTTTAGAGAAGTCAATGCACTCTTGAAGTCAAATGTTTATGAGAACATTATACTAACAACGTTCCGGAATCGAACCCAGAAAGCACGATTTTGGAAATATCAATGCGTCTTTCGCACCGGAAGTTTATGAGAACGGTGTCCGCATGAAGTTTCGAAATTGATATCCATGCGCTCGGTGTAATATGCGGCCTCCGCGAGATGTCGCGACGAGCCCGCTCGCCATCAAAATGTCCTTGAAACTTTGTGCTTGGATGGGGCTCCTTCAGTTATGTGACTCCAGGTGCATGGGTGTTGCCACAAAATGCAGCCCCAGTTCGCAACGTTCACTCCTAAATGTCTTTTCGAACGTGAAAAAGGCATTCTAGACAAAATTCAGAATGATTTCCGGCGTCGGGAGTTGTGTTGGTCGACGGTGCTTGACAGCACGAAAACACATATCGGAGGGGAGGGGCTGAAGCCATATAAGCCTACCCCCTGGCTACGTCCCTGTTACCGGCGCACCATGCATTCCAGAGAAAAGGCCGCAGGCTTCGCGGTGGCAGCGCCAGATGGCGCCAAATACTCTTAGAAAAGCATGGAAGGGGAGTCCCGCATCAGTACGCACCTGATGCACAACTCGTTTCGACCTTGGCAACACGTGGCGTCGTTATATGATCGATGGTAATGCCTTACGGTTGTTAGATACGGACCCTTATCCTGGCATCACTCGAGTTCCTTGACCACATCCAATCACCGTCGCATTCCAATCAGGGCGCACAGGAGCGCGTCTAACACGTTCGCGGAAGTATCAGAGAAGTTGGCGACCTCCACCTCAGGTGCCGCCCGTCGAGCTATTGTCTCCACCACTGCTTGACTCTTTCCGAAAGTGCAACGGGAGCCTGGCACGGTTTCAGGTAATCTTGGTCCCGAGAAAAGCTGTTTTGCAGGTCTCAAAGCTCGCTAGAAATCAACCCATCTTTTCAGCTGAGCATTTTCAGACCAAGAGGCAACACCAAGGCAACGCCGGTGACAAGTCACCCGTTCGACAGTGTAGCCCTTGGAGCGATCCCATCTGCCCAATGTGACGGCACTTGCGCGGGCGCCTACCATTGGGGGAAAATGACGACACCGGAGCGGGCTCTACGATTGGCCGAAAATGACGTGAACGCGAGACACCGAAGGAGCTAAAGCGAACGACAGGGAGCAGATAGGGGCATTCATTCATTTCTTCGTTCTTCATGCCAAGGACCGCAGCAACCGATTTGCTGCCGGCCATCAATGACTTTATGACTGTTAACTACTTTGTCTTATTACTGTAAAGAATGTAAATAGGCCTTCAGTTTCATCTCAAGATCCTCCTAACGTCGGCCAACTCCCGCATTCAATGGCAAGATCCAATACCATTGACAGTCATCGAGAGATGGGTTATGCCGCAATGTTTGTTTGTGTGTAACAAACAAACATTGTTACACAAACAAACGAACAAACAATGTATGTTTGTGTGTAACGATTTTCCCGTCTGCCTGGGTAACTGGGCAGTCCGTAGTCGAATGGATCGCACGTCAGGCTGCTGTGCTGAGAGAAGCGGATTCGAAACGAAGCTTCTGACGAACTTTGCTCACTGAGTATGTGGCGATCTGTATATTCGTGCCACTCATCAGCGAACCTTTAACCCGCCGACATGGGTCAATGTAAATGCGGGACTGGGCAAGTACTGTTGTTCTGTGAAGCGCTTTGACACCGATTTGGACCACGGGGTATGTGCTACTCGGTTTGTGCTGTTCTTTGATGAACCTCTTTGATGCCAGCTTAGGTCACTGGGTATGTGCCAATAGGCGCGTGGCGCTCTTCAATGAACGTCTTTAACGCCAACTTGGGTAACACTCGCAATGCGGTGTTCTATATAACGGCAAAAAAGGTCCCTTAAATTTCCTCTAAGCTCGGCGGAATTACATACACGTCACAAGGGCTTCTCTAGGACAGCAGCCCGACACTTTAGCGGGCTGCTAAAGTGTCGGGCTGCGCCAAGTAAGAGAACCTGCTCATTTCTTCAATATGTAGAGAATATATGGCGCCTACATTTCGGGAAATGAGTTCATTGAGTCAGTGATCACCTAACGCGGCTATCTGGTTATCTGTGAAGACAGAAGCACTGAATTATGTATTCAAGGTTGTGTATGTTTACCTGACCATCAGAGACATAAAGTACGTAAATATTTAGGTAAACAAGTAAATAATAACAAATAAGTGATAAGATAACGAGTAAATAGGAGTGCAGCAGTAAACCAACCGGGGTAAAAAGCCATTCCGCCCTGCGAACGTGGATGACCAGCGGAGCGGTAACCTTCCTGGTAAGAAAATTTATGGCAATGTCTTTAGCGGCATGACTCATTGTCGCTGAATAACGACGGTCACAATGGCTTTGTGGTCACAATAACATAAACTGATCGGCGTACCCGCAAGAGTAAGCGCATACTTTGTCAGTGTCAAATCGATGCACGTAAGCCGCTGAGTGGTCGGTTGGGCCGGATCGGTGTGGCATCACAGGTGATATGTCTGGACAAAACCTCCTTTACTTGATGCTTGCCACGTCGCCAGTCTTCCCATTGGAGCGGAGGTTCCTGTAGTTCGGTGTAGTCGCGGAGAGACGGCGCTCGCTGCCGACCCTATTTCCTGTTGCGGAGGAAGTGACGATCGCTAGGCTGACGCGCGCTCGACCAATGGCTTGACGAGAAACCGCGGGTCTTGCCTCCAGGATTGCAACAGACGCCGCTAAAATCTCGGAGGCAGGGGAACGCGATTCAAGTTTGGAGCAGCACAGCGCGAGAACTAGTGCTCGCAGCCGACCCTGGTGGGTAGAAGGAAATAGGAGAGAGGCCGGATCCAGCTTCTCAGCTCACGCGGCAGGCACCTTCTAAAGGAGGCATTGGTCTGGAACACAAAACGCGTAAGGCACTCCATTCTCGGTTCCGAAACATCCACATTGAAATCGCAGATGACCACAGGGTAGTGTCATCGCAACTAACCCACACAATGTGGATTACCATGAGTGAATGAATGAATGAATGAATGAATGAAATACATTAAATATCCCTCAATAAATGGAAGGGGGCAACAATATAAAGAGGGGGAGGAATTACAGCGTACTGGGTTATGATTCATCGCTCATGGGCTGTGAGCCATTGATAAGTTTTCGGCATGCTGTTCTGTCTGTTGTATGCGTTATCAGAAAGAATGTAAGCTCTGTTCGCTTCACTTTGCTGAGTGCTCGTGGCATCTGCCTTACGGGGCTATGAGCCATTGATTTTTTGCTTGATTACGAGTATGTGAATGCTTACGGAGATATCAACCATTTATAATTATAACCCTGGCTATGTACAGCTCAGCTGTGAAAATGTTTGGGCTTGTCTTCTTTTTTTTCCAAATGGTAATTAATTTGCAGCCCATAGTTGCAGTGCAGAATTTCGCGTGTCTGTCTCTTCCATATAATTTATTCAGTGGTACTGTTCCGCGCAGCTCTCGGTAATCAGCGACCTCTTCAGTTTCAGAGAATTTGGACATAAAAGGCCTGTTCTGGTTAAATATCTAGCCGTAGGCCATTGCACGGCACACATTTTAAGGCGAAAGCCCTTTTAGGATTGGATTGGAAAAACTTTAATAAAAGTCCTGCAGGACGCACGTCAGCGCGCAGTGGGCGTCTTCCACGCAGGGACCGACAGGGAATACCTGGCGGCCGCTGCGCGAGCCTGCTGGACGGCCCATTGCTGGTCTTGTAGAAGCGGGCTTCTTAGGGTCTTCTCCCACTTGTCAGAGGTAGAGTCGGGCGGAGCGTTTCTGCACTCCCAGAGCACGTGTGCGAGTGTCGCCGTGACCCCGCACGAGGGGCACGCATCGTCTGGGTAGACGTCCGGGTAGACTATGTGTAAGGTGGCCGGGTTGGGATAGGTATCCGTCAGTAAGAAGCGTAGCGTTAGCGCCTGCGGCCTGTTTAGTTTGGGGTGCGGGGGCGGAAAGAGGCGTCGTCCCAAGTAAAAGTGTTTGGTTATTTCATTGTACGTTATTGGGGCATCCCTGTTCGCCTCCAACTCATCGAGACGTAGTTGCCCGGGGGTGACGGCGCGGTCGGTAAGCGCGCGCGCAGCGTCGTGGGCTGTCTCGTTGAGGTTGGGAGGGGCGCCCCGAATCCGACCCAGGTGGGCGGGAAACCAGATGACGGTGTGGTGTTTGTGGGTGCTTGGATCAGCGCCGCGGATGATGCGTAACGCCTTGACGGAGACGACTCCTCTCTCGAACGCTTTGATGGCTGGTCTCGAGTCGGTGAATATTGTCGTTCGCTTATCGTCGAGCATTGTCAGGGCTATGGCCACTTGCTCCGCCACCTCGGGATCACGTGTGCGTACCGTGGCGGCGTTTAAAGTCCGTTGCGAGGACGAGACCGCTACCGCGGCGAAGGCTCGGTTGCATCGGTAGGCGGCGGCGTCCACGAAAGCGACGTCGTCCGCTTTCTTGTTTACTCGTTTGAGGAACGCGGTGGCCCGGTCTTGGCGCCTGCCTCGATTGTGTTCCGGATGGACGTTTCACGGGATGGGTGCGATCGTGATCAGGTCGCGCAGCTCGCGGGGAACCGGCGTAAGCTCCGGTAGATCCTGGGTGTTCAGTGGGAAGTACCCGAGCTCGCGCAAGATGTGACGGCCGGTCTTCGTCATCGTCAGCTGTATCATCTGCGCTCTCTCCTGAGCCTCAGCGATCTCTTCGAGGGTATTGTGCACCCCGAGCTCGAGGAGTCGATACGTCGGTGTCGTGATCGGGAGCCCAAGGGCCCGCTTCACTACCTTCCGGATTAGTGTATTGAGCTTGTCACGCTCCGATTGTTTCCACTTGTGCATTGCTGCGACGTAGGTGAAGTGACATAGGACTAACGCGTGTACGAGACGCAGCAGATTGTCTTCTTTGAGGCCGTGGTGACGGTTGGCCACCCTGCGTACAAGTCGTATTGCGTTTTCCGTCTTTGCCGTCAGCTTGTGGACCGTTTGGATGTTGGATCCGCCTGCCTCGATAATCATTCCCAGTACTCGGATGGAGTCAACCCTGAGGATTGGGCGACCGTCTCTGGTGCGGACAGTGATGTTGCGCTCGGTCGGTGGTTTCCATCCGTTAGGCCTTTTGCCTCGTCGTTTTGGGCTGTACAACAACAGCTCCGATTTGGCGGAGGAGCACTTGAGGCCCGTGTGGTCGAGGTAGGATTCGGCAGTTTCGACTGCCTCCTGCAGAGCGGATTCGATAAAGCCATCCGACCCCGCGGAGCACCAGATGGTGATGTCGCCCGCGTATACCGTATGGTTGAGGCCTTGTATCTTCGACAGGCGTACGGAGAGCCCAGTCATCACCAGGTTGAACAGCGTCGGCGAGAGGACGGAGTCCTGGGGGGTGCCACGCTGTCCGAGCTCGACTTCTTCCGACGTGAGGTCTCCGACACGGAGCACGGCCTTGCGACGGGTTAGGAAGGAGCGGACGAACTCGTAGAACCGGCGCCCGAGCCCTAAGGCCGTGATCGCCTTTAGTATTGCCGAGTGCTGGATGTTATCGAAAGCCTTCTCCAGGTAAGGCCAAGTATGGCGCGGGTGCCCCAAGTAGCCCCGGCGTCTATGATTTGGGGTTTCAGGAGAAGCATCGTATCCTGAGTCGAGAGCCCGGGGCAGAAGCCGATGATGTGGTGTGTGTAACAGTCCTGGTCTTCGAGATACCGGCCGACTCTGTTGAGTACGACATGCTCGGCCACCTTACCCACGCATGACGTTAGCGAGATGGGGCGAAGGTTATCGACGCCAGGCGCCTTGCCCGGTTTCGGAATGGGGATCGTCTGGGCGAGTTTCCAGGCATCAGGTAACTCGCCCCGCCCCCACACGTCATTGATGGCGTCCGTGAGGTACACGACCGAGGGATCGTCTAAGTTCCGCAGGAGCTTGTTGGTTATGCCATCGGGGCCTGGGGTGGAACGGCCGTTTAGTTCGTGGAGAGCCCATGAGCCTTTTTAGGCTCATGGTGAAGTTTGTGTCAGCAGACCTGACCGTCGGAGCATCCGCCGAAGTGCCATCATGCCATATGAAGATGATGGTGACAGTTAGTGAATGAAAACGTTATAATAGAGGTTCGTGGAGATTAACAATGGCTACTAATGACTTATAATTATTAAGGACTCCGAAATGACCAATATTTCTAACGACGACTTGTAATGACCACAATTGATTATAAATGACTTGAAATGTCTAGTAATGAGTAGTAATTCTTAAAATGACTACTAATTACTTCTAATGACTACGAAATGACCAATATGTCTAATGTCGGCTTCTAATGACCATAATTGATTACAGAGGACTAAAAACGCTTACTACTGAGCGGTAATAACTAATAATGACTGAAATGATTTATTTGAGGAACGCAGGCCGCAAGCGTGCCGTCTCTCGCGCGTAAGGCACGCAGCTGAGGCGGGTAGGGGAGAATAATCTTCTCCCGCGGCTGCTGCTTACGGCACTGCCGTGCTGGCGTCATATCTCGAAAACGATATGCGACGTGGCTAAGTGCGCGGACGCGCGTGCCTCACCTTCAGAGCAATCGTCGATGTTTGCAGGGTGCAGGTAGAGCCGCTAGCTTCGCATACGCTGTGCTTTCGGCGTTTCGTTCACGTTGAGGCGAGAGATGCACGAAGCTCAATTCGCTGGCGGCTGTTTCCGCGATTTCTCACTCCAGCGTTTTGACAGCGATATAATCGAGCGAGATTTATTCATGTTTACGCGTGCGGGCGTGACACCGTGGTTGCTAATTTAGTTAGTAATCGAATGTTTAAAAGTTTAAACGGCCGATAAAACTACTATCATTACTTCGTATAGCTATCTGCTAATTTGCTATCGCAATCGGTGCTTCCTTGCGAAAGTGCGACTTCTTTTGAAAAGGGAAATCAATAAACCATTGCAAAGGGGGGGGGGGACGCAATTCCCTTTTGAAGAAAACTAATTGACATTGTGTCGTTTAAATCCCCTGATGAAATTTAAATCATAATGACGTACAAGCCTGATTGGATAAGACTTCTCAACAAAGCCAGCAGGATATTGCGAACGATGGTTGAATGAATGAATGAATAAAGCCTTTATTTTAAGGAAGGGGACGGCTCTAGGCCGCTGATGGGGATTAGGAGGGAAGGGAATATGGGTACCCAGACTGTTGGCTGAAACACTTCTTCATCTCAGTCTGGGATCTTCCGCTTTATGCAGGCTCAGGTGCATGTTCAGTTCCGCCGCTCTCACATGGGCTGATCGACCCCTTCTACACTACTCGAAACAGGCCACTTTGTCTGCCATATGTCGCAATGGCTTTCTGTGTTTCATGGTTAGTTTGTATTGCAATTCCTAGTGTTCTAATGTCTCCGTGTAGTAGATGCTGAATGTTGGATCTCCCTTGTGAAAAAGCTGCACAGCTCCAAATGAGGTGTTGCAAGTCTGCTCTGCATGACTCCTGGCAATGTGTACATCGGGTGTAAGTCTTCGCAATCGTGGCTTGTCTGGGTTGGTGCCATTTCTCAAGTATGTGTGGTGTGTATGCAGCGTTGGCCATAACCTTATTCAAGAAAACCTCTTCCGTGCGGGTAAGCCCGCCCTTGTCGTCAAACACATGTACTGGTGTAGCTTCTAATAGTCTCCGTTTACTGTCTGCTTTTATTTTAGTACGAATGTAATGCATGAGTGCTCTGCTAGGAGAGCCTGCAGCCAATATCTTTAGGTATGGATTTTGGTCCGCGGGGTTTGGCGAGGAAATGGAGTGTGGGTAGCTGTACGAGTAATCAAGCCCACCCGCTTGCGCGGCAGCTGCGTGAGCGGCTGCGTTTCCCCCATCCGCGCCGGTGTGCCCCGGTGTCCATAGGATTTAGACTCCATGTTTAGACTCCGTATTTAGACTCCATGTCGCACGTCTCTGTAGTATTCCAGCTAAAAAGTTGGGCGCTTTATCTGTATTACAATTTGGCCTTCCAATTCCTTCCAATTCCTTCCAATTTTCCTTCCAATTCGTTGTGAAAATATCAACTTATCGTCTAAACATGTCCATTGATCTGTTCACTTGAAATAAAATATGGATGTCTACTATGCACCTTCTACGACCATTTGCCCTTACGAACTACTAGGTGTCATTCAAGAAGATGTTGCCGCCAGGCAGGGGAAATATAACGGCTCATGTGTGCGATGGCATCATTGACATCAGACACATGCTGGCGGGCTGTCCCGCGACTCTCGCCGACCCCGAAGAAAAATGGCTTTACTGGCACAAGTTGATAACAAGCTATTCATATCAAGATCAACTACGGGCTGTCCAGAGGGTCCACGATGATGCCATAAGGCTCGGCCTGGCGGTGCCGACGTGGACGCGGCCCGCCTCGGTCTGAAAAGACCGGCCTTCAGGACACTAATAAAGTTTTGTGAATGAATGAATTTAGAGTGACCGTGATACGCACTAGAGAAGGCGGGCATGTGGGATTTTCGATAACACTGGAGTATGCAAATCCTTGGCCACTACTAGGGAAGCAACGTGAAAGAAACTCAAGATATGATTTCCTAGAAGTTGTGAATCAATTATGGAGGCCAGAAATCTCGCAGGGCATGCCGAGAATTCGTCTAGCGGACGGTCGAAATAATTTTAATGCCACTACCTGTCAAACTGTGGCCCAACTGCGAACTCACCCGTGAGATAACATTTCTCACTAATGCTGTCCGACTGCTTATTTAGCTGAGGTCCAGGGAATGCGTTTACTTTCCTTTGTAACTACGTTTAACGTCAGCGCTTGTGTCAAGGCAGGACATTCATCTTCATCATCTGACACATTTATGGGTCTCTATACGAACGGTCTATTGTGGCGTTCCGTCAGGGTCTTCTTGGACAATTACATCCTTGCCAAACTCTTTCGGAGTCTTTCCGTTCCTCTCAACATATATAAAGCAATTATGGGGTTTAACATGCCAAAACCAATTTCTGATTACGGGGCAACTTGTTAAAGACCGCATGCTAGTGGTCTGGCATTAGGGGGGAGCTTTTGTTGGGTGCTAAGAGGGTTGTAGTAAGGCAGTTGCCTGTGCCGATCGTTGCAGTACGGCATGATAGAAAGGCAAGGGCTTGGCCTTGCTGGCGTGGGGTCTTTTTTCCAGTGCTCCAACCGCCTCCGCTGCCCTGCATGCTCTTTGTACGAGACCACTTTGGCCCTCGCAGCAATCGCTAACCAGCAATACCTCCCACTGCTCCGCGCTTGGATGAAATTGAAATCCTGATGGTTGGTACGCCACGTGGTGGCGTAAAGAGAAAAGTGAACCTGGTGTCCAGAATTGCTGGGTATGAGAATACGCGTCATTTCTTCTATACCTACGGCGGTTCAAGAAATGTGCGAGACAAGGGCACCGACATCTTATCGGATCAGGTGATACCACAGCTTTGCTGGCTAACCGCCCTCACAGCATTAATTGGCGCTCCTATTGTGTTTTCGAATTTAATGATGCGAAAGTGTCAAATGGCCCGTTGAGAGAAAAAGCCGGTGGCGTCTGCAGCAGCGAATCAGCGCTGAGATTCCTATTGGCTGTGACGCCGAGTCACGAGCGCACCTCGACAGAGCGTAGCGCACGAAAAAGAACACCTGCTGCCTTGACAGCGCGCCAGGTGTTGTGTGAGGGGAGAGGGCATCGCCGCGACGCCACGTCACCCACGCTCTCACCCTCGGAAGCCTGTGTCATCTGCGTGCGCCTTGCCGCGCAAGCTCTAGCCTGTGTTCTAAGCGTGCCTCGGTAAGACCAGATTATAACGCGCATGGACTGCCCAGCGGCGTTCTATTGGCCATTAATGTTTTCGCGTTTACAATTCGTGAGAAATGATGAAGTGTCATCGGGTTTTTTGAAGCTGCCTTTGATGAACACGTACTTTTGCCATCCCACATAAACTGGTCGTGTCCCCCCCCCCCCCCCTATGTTAAGAAATTTAACCTTAGTTGTAGTTTTAATTACGTCAGCGCAGCCGTCTAAGTTTTACACCGACAGCAAAACCGACTAGCAACGCTATGGACCACTTGTAACGTATTTTACATAAAAAGGCGCATTCAACCCGCCCATTTGGGGCATTGCCTACATATTATCCATACAATATCACTAATTCTCCCCAGACATAAACGGGATGCCTTGTCTAGCTCACCGACTACAATAGAGAAACAAACTACCAGTCTCGTATGATGCACGAAACCACATGGAAAAACGAGGTTTTAGTAGCTATCCGCAACACTTTAATTTAAAACAAGAAAGTGAAATCTTCGGAACGCATTGCGCTTTCGTTTCTCCCTATTTTCACAGAAGTTCAGGTCCGTATCTCGTCCTGTTATTTTAGGTGTGTGGGAATAATTTCGATTAGGGGCAGTATGAAACCCTGGAACGCTTCAATGAGCAACTTTCTCCAAAGGCTATAAGGAACCTGCACAGAATAAACATTTATTTCTCGTCACTGAGGGCACTGTTTCGCACTTCGAATAAATTTAGTACAAGCGCCGTTCCACGCATGTCTTACCGAGGATACCTTGGAAAAACAACTTATTGCTGTGTTTAATACATAAAAATTGGGAGAAACCGAGTATGCGGTAATTACTTACGGAGCATGTCAGCGACCTACACAGTGCAAATTTTTGTTATACGTCACCAAGGAGTGCCCCACATTTCTTGAAAATATGGAATATTTCCTGTTTGTGATCTTGCCGGAAAACGGGCGGAAGTGTAACTCTTATATAAGATTAGCATGAAAATTAAATCGACAATTTCAGATGTAACACAGGCCTGTAGAAAGAAAATTAAAGTTAATGTTCCACTGGTATTGAAATAGCCCTGCACGTACGAACAACGTCATTTTCTCGAGCCTATCTACGATAACTCGTGCTTACACAATGAAATTCGGCAGTTACACCTGTAGGAGGTTTCCTTACATTTTTGATCATGATAAAATACTGAGACTGCAAAGGTATTTATGCTATCTGTAGATGGAGATTAAATAATTCCAGCATTTGATAATCCAACTATTTCCGGCTTTAAGGAACACGAGTCGTTGGGCGCGGCTGATTATAGTACATTATCCGGACCTCCCCTGGCGCCCGCCGGTTAAATATAGCAACCAAATTATGTTTTAAAATATAGAAATATCAGTTTTAAAAAACTGGACGTGATGAAACTAACGCAAGCTCACATTTGCCATGGCGGGAACTGCCCAGCGCGAGGCCTTCTATGCAACGTGAGCGTGTAGGCCGAATATCAGGCGTCTTCCGCTACATCGTGTTCCTAGGAGGCACAGAAGAAAATCTTCGCTGCCTAAGCAGGGGATACGCAGTAAACAATATCATTATTCAGGTGGCTACTCTATTGAGGAAGAAAATTGAGCTTGAGGTGTAGTTTTAACTAGCGTACGCTTGCAGCAAACAGATAAAGTTTGGAAACAGAAAATTTAGCTCAAGCGTGCAGTCGAAAGTGGCCGCTTTCAAAAGTACGGGGGCAAACAGCCTACTGTGCCCCTCACTTTTGACAGGGATAAGGGGGAGGGCAAGTGCCCACCCCCCCCCCCGCATCTGCCCCTACCTACAGGCCAATATGTCTATGCGATGCAACGTGTTTAGATTGATGCGCTGCCACACTGCACGAGGTCGAGAACGAGAAGCAGAAGAAGAAGACATCGACGACGTGTGCCACGCGCTTCCGCGTCGTGCTGAATTCCGGGCCGCTGACTGAGAACCTTCGGGGCTGCACTCCAGGAGAAACCCGGTTAGGCCACGCCTCCATGGGTAAGTTGCCTGACATTGTAATGCGACCTGAGCTGTTCCTTAGCCGAAATTTGCGTGTAAAATGCCGTCATGCGGATGTAGTGTTCGGCTCAGAAACAATCAGAATGCCGTCAGCGCATAAGTACGAGCATCACCCGCTGTGTCCGTCGACAATTACGAGTTACGTAAGCCCGCGGAAGCGGAATTTAAGCTGGAGTCTGCTGGAGCTGGAGCAGTCAGTCCGCACACGAGCATGGCGTGGCTGAGCTGCAACGAATGGTGCGGCAGAGCAGTTGGGCAGCGCCTTTCTTGTGGGAGACGGTGATTCGGTGGCCCTGCGCCGCGTTGCGGTCATCCGCAGACCGAAGCGGCCATCCGGCCTCTCGTATGAATCTTGCCGATATGTAGAAGCCGCCGTCATGAAAAAAGGGCCACGTCATTTCGGTCCCCCTTGAAGGGACGCTAAACAGAAATATCAAGTGAAGCTGCATTGGCATATTGCGATTCTGCAGTATCACAGCGACCACTGTCAACTGAGGGGAGGTTTTGGAAAGAAGAAAAGGTGCGAAAACGAAATACGGGTGGTGTTGCCTCTGCTGTGGGGCTTGGGCCCGTAAAACACCAAGCCCATTGACGAATACGTCCGGTAGTAGGAACGATGGAAAAAGCGTTTACTTGAGATTAGTTAGACGCAGTTATCGGAGAGTAACGGAAACCCACTTCATGCAGGAGCATGTTAAACCTCTGTGTTCACATATGGACACGTCGCTATCACTGCACGAAAGGCCTGCGCTTTTAATACCATGGTCTTTCCTAAGCGAGTTGACTAGGGAATCTGATGACTGTGTCACGTCAGTCACGATCTTCGAATCGGTCGCAATACCCCACCCATGATGTGGCATCGCTCTGCACCACTCACACCAACGATGCACTCCTACCACCGATGAACTCACACCTCCGATGGTGTGAAATAGGTGGCCGTATAGCACCCGGGGAATCCAAGGTCGAAGCCGTTCCCAAGGTAATATTTCACATATTTTCCCTTTTCATCATTAGTTCAGGCGGCCGGGTAGTGGTAAGGGGCGCCTTTCGTGGACCCCCTCAGCAGTGGGTCTCAATACTGCGCTTCGGTAGGCCCCGATGGATGGATGGGGTTGCCTCGTGGCCGATTTTTAATGCCCTTGGCCGTGTTGAGACGTGATACGGCCTTTAATTTCCCGCGCCAGTTCGTCCTGCGTTATGGGTTCTGATGAAATCTGCTCGGCTCTTGTTAACTTTTCATTGCTAAAGGTGGACTGCATTGCATTCCGAGCCAAATACTTTGCGAATTTTAGGCCCTAATACCAAAAAGGTCTCAGAAATCCGCGACGTAGCACTGACGCAGCTTAAATGGGGTTTCAGCATGCGTAAGGTAACAATAAAAGTTCGCCCATTATTTCTTTTCTAGAAGTTAACCACTCGCCGGGACATTCATGAAAATAGTTTCGCAAATGCTCAGTCATGCCAGAATGATTTTTAGTGTTTAGACCGAAATCCTTGGCCCCCTTATTACTGAACTAAGCAGCTGCGTCTTTTGGCGCCTCGCGTGTCTCCAACACCCTCCAACACAGCGAGGGTTGGGGCATCCCTTAAGCGACTCCTGCTCCTATGGAAGCAAGTTACCCGTGCCAGCGAAAATGATATACTGACGTGACATCCTAGGCTCCATAGTGGAGAAGCATCACGGTGAAAAGCTACATGCGGGATGTCGCGTGCAAACTTATACCGTGAAAGGATGCTTGGCAAAATTGAAAACATACGATAGCGAGGTGGGTAAAAAAAAAAGAAAAGAAAAAGACATTCGCGACTTTTCACACCATATGGCTGGGATAGATGGGTTCTGTCAATGTGTACTGGGGTCTAGCTATTTGTTTATTGTAAATGACTGTATTGCTTTCTACAGTAGCCAGAGACAAAGCAGCAAGCTTCATGAAAATTTTCTCCTTCATAGCTTAAGTACATATACTTATTCTGAAATTGCTCTTCATCTGTTAGTGCAGACATGTCGGCAAAAAAGAAATAAAAAACGTTTGCCATTCGTTCTCGCCGACACTTGACTTACGCCACATGACTTAAAGATACAGTTTTTAAAAAATACGTTTCCATCGACATATTAGTATGCTATCACCCTTTGGTGTTTCTCATTATTGAATGGTGTGGCTGCCTGAGCTTCTGGCGAGACACAGCGTACAACCTCATTGACTGTATTAGCACCCGCTTGACAGTACCAGGCTGAAAGCGTTTGCACAGTGGTTCCATAGCACCATCTTCCTGCTGCCATGAGTGAAAAGGCTTAAATGTAAGCATGTATGAGCTTATAAGCTTGCCGTTTCGCTTCACGCCAGGCTCATCACTCCATAGATTTTAAACGCTAGCTCATATTTCGCACATCGTTCAGAATAGTAAATAAAGACTATCAAATATATTAATCGACACAACCATTTACGCTCCTAACCTAAGTACGTGTCTTACTGAGCGCACTTCTGACTTGGCTGCATGCCTTAACTTAGTACAGCTCAAGACGAACAAAGTTGTGGTATTTTGGAACCACATACTGTCGTTGAAAACTTAAGTGTTTAGAAATTTCAACCACAGAACTGCAACGTACTTGCCCCTTCGTGCCTTTATCCGCACTGCAAAACGTAGTTCCCGATGGACGCCGACGTCGAAAAAGCTCGTCACAGTCGTGACGTCATAGAAATCAGAAATGGTGTTCGCATGCACACAATGTTTCCTGGAGAACGGCGTATTTGTCGCTGCACTATTCGATCGCATCTTGCAGCTGATAGCAGAGGCAGAAGGCTTCCCACCACATTCTTAGGAGGCCACCGAATATGGACAGTATGTTGAGACACCCCTAACTTACCTACCCCCGTCACTCCTCCCCAAACGATATGCAGGAAACATTGACGGTGATTGTATATGTAAGCGAACAACCCTTCGATTCGGTCACGTGAGGGCTTACGCACGACAGTCTAAACAGCCCTCCACTTTTTCCTTCCGCCTCTCTTCGCAAATCGGTAGCCCGCGAGCACGCTCTCTTTCTCTTGGCGCGATACCTCGCCTTCCCTTCCCCGATATCAACCTCCGTCGCTCCACCGAACTACCCCGAAAACGGTTAAGAAAGCCAAAGAAAACTATTCACTTTATGAAAGAAATCATTGACGATTAAGCGGTAAATTCTAAAGAAATGCGCCGCATTACAACGCACCTCCGGGGTCTCCGATCCATAACATCGCAAAGTGTTTGTTGGTAAAAATTTCTCTCGACACACGTCTTAACTATTCGAAGATCGAAGTGCCACTAACAGTGGTCAGGAGCCGACCACCTTCGGTTGCACTACGGACGGACATCGGCCGTAACGTTGAAATCATTTTTTTGTTGTTGTCTGCGTGCGCCCACAAAATTCTTTCCAACTTATTCAACAACGGATCCCCAGAAGAACTAGGTGCTTCACACCCCCCCTCCCCCCATATAAAGCGTACCGCAGCTAAATTATGCAAGAGTTAAAAAATATGCAAATGCCAAGTAGCTGGACAGAACAAAGATAATATTGTTGGCTGTTGTTTGGAGATACTCAATTTTTTTATTCCGCCTAATTAGATAATTAGTCTAAGTTAACTTCACAACTATTATAATTAGAGAACAAGCGTCAATAAAAGAATTGTAGAGCAACATGAAAAACTCCCGATATAGGTTTAAGTTGCTGAATACGTGCTACATAAAAGCGTTTTTTCGAGCGTGAAAAAAGCCCGCGAACTCACCCAAAGTGCCTCAAGCGGCCAGTCGCGCGGCAATTTTGCGTGCATTTACGGACTTTTTCCACGCTCGGTAAAACCTTTTATATAGCACGTATTGAGGAACTGAAAGCTGTATCGGGAGTTTTTCGTGTCGCTCTGCAATTTTCTCATTGACACTTTTAATGTAATTATGATATTTGATAATTTGAGAAAATAATTAAAACTAATTACCTAATTAGGCGGATGTAAAATATACTTTAAGCATCTCTAAGCGACGGAAGACAACATTACTTTTGTTCTGTCCAGCTACAGGGCATTTGCATATATTTAAACTCTGGCTAAAGTTAGCTAGGACACCCAGTATATGTATATATGTACACCTCTACCACGTGACTGGCTACACACACTTCACACACGTAGAGTTGATCGTACTTTGAGACTCTCAATGCTAGAACAATAAAATAACAAAAAGAAAGGACTAGGCGCAATAAGAAAGTGGCACACAACCAGTTGGCTACCATGTCAGTTGGCTACCCAGTAACAAGTGCATTCCGCCGTGGCCTGATCCTGCAGCGGAGTCTACGACGGCGGGCTCCACCACCGCTCTGACGTCGCGCTCCACCGGAACGACGGGCGCAAGCTCAACGGCGGCTACAAGCTCGACCAGTAGGCATGAGGGTCCTCGTGAGTATACGACGTTTTTGTGGAGCCAAACAGATTCGTGCTTATGTACTTGTGACAAACTGTGTACATTTACCGTTGCCACATTGCCTTTCAACTAAGATTACTACACTGGGTTTCACGCATTGCGTGCAACGCTGTGAATGCGATGCAGACCCTTTTGGCGGTGGCTGCGTTCACAATAACAAATATTTCGGCGTTTCTGCCGTCAAATACGAGAAAATGTTCCCTATTTTAGTTCAGTTATAAATAAAAGAAAGTTCAGCCTTAATAAGCAACAATCTCTGTTAGAAGTTGTTGGAGATCATTTTGTTTTTTCTTGTTATCCTTGACGGGTTTTTAGCTTGCCGGCTGTTGCGCCAGGCTCGCGAGCATTATCGTTTCGCTTGCAAGAGATTATATACATCTCAATGAAGAGCGCGCTGTGAAACATTTTGATGGCCGGACTTCCTCCGTCGTTTCCACAGCGTTGCACTTTAAGAACGAAACGGGAGTACAGCAACCGATGTCGTAAGGTGCATCCTCCCTCCGGAAGTTGCGTCATGTGCGTGCGAAGCTGCATGAAAGTAATTAAACCACATTTTTGCCGCCATATTTCGAGATATTTGACGCTGATTCGACACAGGTGGCCGTTGTGCTGTTACCTACTGCGAAGAGCAATCATGAAGCGTGTTTCAGATACCGCGAACTGAGTTCGAAATCAAGCATGCAGCGTCAGCATGACCACCCCCCACACTATGTCGCATCTCCACCGCGGTTCACGCAAAACAAAACTAGTCTTTGCTACATCAGACATTGAGGGGATGGTGACTTGGTCAACGTATCCCATGGGGGTAGCGCTTATAGCATATAACAATGACACCTAAATGAAATATTGACATTTCCGTGTTCGTAGTACACCAGTCTGTTATATGCGCCGCCTTCAAGACCCAGTAAGCCAATGAGATGTCTGGGCGTTTCGGGCAGATGCGTCCATGCAATAAAGAAAAGTATTCATGATGGAAAATTTGCTTAGTCACACATAACGTATTCATAACGACATATGATGTATAATAACGACATATGACATGAGACAAGTCCACTTGTCAAAAGGTTAGCTCTTGCTTTCACCTTGTTCTCATTTTGATCATCGTCTTAAATTTTCATCTGCCGCCTTCTCCGCGTTTTCCCCAGAACGCATTCATAGTGTAGTTGCCAGCAGTTGCGGGCCGGCGTCGATTTTTCGCCGATACTTCACGAGGCGCACCCGCTTTCATGGCAACTAACGTGGTTTGGCCAGCATGCATGCAGTGTGCAGTGCAGATCAAGTGTGCTCGCGGTGTGGGATACGGCCGTTATTATACGTTGCATGGCGTGGCCATTTCAAGATGCTTCTTTGTGTCTCTCTCTTGTGCGAACCCTGCAACCCCTTTGCAGACGGTCAAGGCACAGCCGTGTCACTTGGAAATCCAGGCAGTCTCGAATTGTTGCCGAAAATATTGAATGAATGTTAGTGTTTGAGGTCACAAAGCAACACCTGCGCTACAAAGCACCAAGGGGCAGTGCAAAAACACGAATAATTTCCACCCCCTAAGGTTTATCAAAGCGAGTACACGTCTAATTAAACGAGTGTTATTGTATTTTGTTGCCAATGGTATGACAGCTGACACGGACGGGAATCACATTCTGTATACACCTCGCATGTCTAAACAGAACGTGCACCGCTGCCGATGAGCAACAACGGCGGGAAGCTGGTGATAGAACCCAGCGAGAATTTGGGTATTTATTTGAATATTTAACTTTGACTCCGCTCCGCTGGTATATTCAAAGCCACAGCATATAACGCCAAGCTTTATGCTCACCGAAAGCGAGTAAAGAAGGTAGGACGCTATATAACATAAAGCCATTCTAATCACTTTCGATGTCATTTGCGCCATTAGTGCTCCGCGATTAATCGATAATTTTCGGGCCACGCCCTCAACGCTTGTCATCCGTACGAAGTCATAAAACCGTGAGAACCCCCTTTCTCAAAATGACGAGCATGCACTGATTATGCATCACAATTCCGTACAATGTAAAGAAAAAATTACCGACGATTACGTTACTTCCTAATGCGAAATTTGAGCGCAGCAAAATAGCCACCGCACAGGGCGAACGGCAGCGGCAATTTCGGCTCGGGCGGTGCACATATACAGATCCGCCGCCACCGATCTGGCTCTCTGATTGCCACCGCACAGGGGTTGCATTGGAGGAGGAGCGAAGAAAGGAATTAAGTTCGAGCCGGCGCTTTGACAACCGGAGACTCGCAGGAAGAGGGGGGAGGGGGGCGGCGTGTACACCCAGCGGCAAACGATGGGGGCAGAAGCGCGCGCAGCAAGCGGACAACACGATAAAGGGAGGAGGGAAGAGATAGCAGCGACTGACTGATGCCGCTGACGCCGATAGTGAGTCAACCCCAGCTGCGGAGTTGGTTTCAGGGACAACGCCGCTGATGCCGACACAAACAATATGATACCCTCGCTTCCGCAGCGCTAAGAACCAGGTCTAGCCGTGGGAAGGTGGTCACGTATTCGTCGACGTGCCGGGGCCTACGTGAAATAACCGGCGCGTCGGCAACTGAAGAGCACCCTATCCGCCACACAAGTACAGGGGGGGGGGGGGGACCCTTTCCTCCTCTTTCTGCATGGCGGCGACGGTGTTCTATGCAGTCACGTTATCTTGACTCTCTAGCGGCGTCAGCGGCATCCAGCGGTATCAGTCGGTCGCTGCTAGCGCTGGGGGGATGAAAGGGGGGCGGAGCTGGTTACGAGGCCG
Organism: Dermacentor albipictus; assembly: GCF_038994185.2. Lineage (NCBI taxonomy): Eukaryota > Metazoa > Arthropoda > Arachnida > Ixodida > Ixodidae > Dermacentor > Dermacentor albipictus. The sequence goes on along the minus strand of NC_091822.1, from coordinate 126,242,427 downwards.
ACGACAACGCCGACGACGACGCGAAACCCAGGAACGGACGCCAAAGAGCTGCGCTCTAAAATATTCTGATAATATTAGTTCTAAGCTCTGTCGATGTTATACCACCGCTATTGGAAGACGAAAATTCTTTGGTCGTCCCCACTTCGCCTGTCTCTCACGCGACCTGACAAAACTGCGAGAACTCACCACATTAAACAGATGTGTGTGCACTGCAGGTGCAATAATATTCCGAACAAAAGAGAAAATTTTTTGTAATACTTGGAGGCTACGCGTTTCTTTTTTTTTGCGTGGCAGTATAACTTTGACCCGCCATGGTTGCTTGTGGCTATGCTCTTGGGCTGCTTAGCACGAGGTCGCGAAATCGAATATTCGGTGCGAGATCGAATCGAGATCGAAAGATTTCGGTGCGCGTTAAAGAACCCTAGGTGGTCCAAATTGTTCTGGAGTCGCCCACTACGGCGTGCCTCATAATCAAGTCGTGGTTTCGGCCCGTAAAGCCCCATTATTTAATCAGCATAACCCTGCCGAGCCCTTTCGCCAAGCATACGATGTAGTTCAGCTAACTCATGTTTGCGGAGGGTGTGTTTTAGCGTATATGTTTTTCTCCCTATTGCACGCGTATTTTCAACCTTAGCAAAGGTTGCGGACCCATCGAAGACGCCGGCACCATTTCGGTTATCATCCGGTTTTCACCTTGAGTGCGCCAGAGCGGTCGCACCGAAACCCTCTCCTTTCCTGCGCGGTCCTCTCTTGCCCGCCAACTAGATAAGAAAAACCTGTCAAGCTTGGTTATGCTACTCGCTTTGAAAGCAAACATAACAGACTTCAAATAAATGAGGCGATTAAATGTGCTCTCTGAACAAGGTTGTTGGCCAATGTCAGATGCTTGCGTCGGCGGTTACTTAGATTTGACCTCAGGAGTTATAGTGGGCAGTTATATGACGTTACGGGGCTAATGATGTGAAACCTATTTCCGCACAGCCATCCACGGAGACCACGCCTCAGCACCGAGGCAGAGGCATCAGAAGCATAGTAAACATGGCAGAGGAGGACATGATGGTAAGTGGTAGATGTTGCTGTCGTGACTTCTCATTCAAGATGGACTACGTAACTGTGCAAATGCGTATGGGTGAAATACAAGAAGTAGTGAAAAGACAAACCTTCCATAACTATTAAGGAGAAATATATTGCAGTGGATGAGGATAAGGTATGGAAACAAAAAAACGGCAAGCATTCAAGTGTCCACCATACTTATTCGCCAGGTCTATCTGGCACGTGGTAGGCAAGAGAGCAAGAGTAAATTTGATTATTATTAGTCTCCGTAGTTGAAACATCTTGGTATGAGCTTTTATTGTTTACCGGGACTCGTCCAGCACCCGAAGGACTTGCTAAGGGATTGTGCGAATGAAGATTAAGAATTTCGGATCGGAGAGCGAGCGAGTCATTCAGAGTAGTGGTAGATATATTGCAGTTTGCGCTGTGTAAACTGTACTACCACGTCACTTTTCCTCTGCGGTGAATTACCATGAGGGTGTGTGTTTGTGAAAGATGGTCAATCGCCACTGAGAGAGCAGATAGAGGTCATACTAACGCATTTCACATGCCTGCTGTCTCACGTGCCATAAGCCACTGGAATGGCCTTCCTGAGGACGTCACAAACACCAGATACGAACGGATTTGAAGACAGGATAACCGGCATACTTGCCTAACATCTTTGGTTTTATGTGCTGTTAATAAAACAAAATGTTTTCTAATGTTGTATTACATGTATGAAACTGTGCTCTTGTTTAGTCGTGAGCCAAGTTGTGTTCCGTTTCTATATAGCCACATTTCTAAAACAAAAAAAATGTATAACTGCTTTCCTTGATTTTAAGAGTATAATGTGGGGTGTTTGCCGCAAAGAATTGTATAACGCTCTTCTTCAATCGATGCATTTACTCTTGTACTTTTGCGATTTCCATTTAAATTGTCCCACTCCTACAATGATCCCATGTGAAGGAGCCTGTGAGTTACTTGAATAAATAAATAAGTTTCTGGAAGCCTGGTCAAAGCGATAGACCATTCACCATATTGAGCACGTGCAAAGCAATTGAACGTTGAAGTAACACTATAGTGAGATTAGTTGCCAGGGAAGAACCGAAAGGTCGATTTTGATAAGAGCGCTCGAGCCATGATACTTATAGGTAGGTGAAGGATACGCAAATAATAGGCAGGGAGAGACGATGACGAAAAGTAATAGAGCAACTCGTCTGAGCACCTACCACTCTCTAGCATAATGTTTTGTGTTTGTGTCACCTTCACGAAAGAGACGACGCTTATCATTAGGAGTGGACCGAGATGCGCAGGGACCACAGAGCGAGCATGATAAATGGATTAGGACCTTATTGTAGCCACACTATGTATTAGCGGCTAATTTAGCGTCTGTACATAACATTGTGAAGGATTTACTGGTTAAAGTGCACGCTAAGTACATCGCTAGCGCTTCATGCGTTTTCATTTTCGGGATGCGTATTTATGGCACGAACCAATGGTATACTCGTTGTAGCGCCTAACTGCATCTGTTTTCATGTGCCACCCATTCTTCATTTGGTTGCAGGCGACTTGTAAGTATTCCATGTCTTTATTGTTAAGAATAATAAATATTTTGGTCGCCAAAACATTCACTACGTTCGGAATTTCCAGTGCCCCCGCCCACAAATAAATATACGCAAAGCGATGAGCTCGACGATCAAATGCATAAATCAAGACATAATTCAGTCTAAATCAAGTACAAGTAAAGGTTTGTTAAGGGCTTATAGCGTAACGGAAAAGTAAGTGAACATTTTAAGCAAGTCTGGTATGGTTATTTATCTCGAGGTTATTCGATTGGGGGCGCACATTCAGCCAGCGAAGACAGAACGGCTGTGAATGTGGTTATTTTAGAAGGAACTACACCAATGTGTAATGCTGAGGTGCACACATGAATAATTTCTCAACAGAGGGTGGAAAGAAGAACTTACAATTCTTAGTGAACTTGTTCGGGAAGACTTACTGTTTTAGAAAGTGCCTAAATTTCTTTTTAAAGGGTCCCACAAACGGTTTGGACAAATCATGCCGACGCGTTCGGAACAGCCACAGTAAAACACTTGTGCAACAATTCAAGTGAAGCTTTCATATTGATAGAGCTACTCTAAATGTTGCCCTTCTTCCTAGCCATGCTTCTTCTCAGCTCGTTCACCGAATACCGTTCACCATATAATCAAGGCTAAGCTCCGCCTTCACTGGTTCTATTCATGATGTGACGTTGTGTCGTCTATTTCCGGTTGTCTAGGACCCAGCGCACGGTGACTCTCCAACCTCTCCGCTAGTCGCCTGGCCTTCGTTCCCCCGCGAGAGCTATCCAAGAAGCGCGTGTTGCGAGCATATCGTAGAAGCGCCGACGGGGTCCGGTATTCCGTTAACTGCTGGCGAGCATTCGAAGTTTTGAAGGATGGGCGGTGGCGTATACTACAAACCCTCCATACTCCTACCGCTGTCATGAAGGGGCTTTAGCGTAAACGTGAGCGACCTGCACGGTGCTGCTATCTGGAGAAGGAAAGCGTAACCAGCCAAACAACAGAGCTGCTATTGCTGCAGCAAAGTGCAAAACATCTTAAACATTATCAAGGACAACAGCAACGTAGAATACACTTCACTTGGTTTGTGCCATATTAGTTCTCTGTCTGTCTGATTTGTGGTCTGTGCCGCCAGAAGGCTGCACCATGCAGGGCGCTCACGTTTGCGCCTCCCCTCATCCCGTAAAACGTCGAGTCCGCTTGCGCTTACCCGAATAAACGTGCACGCTAAAACTCCCTATTGTGGTACTGAGCTTCCGGCGTGAAGTGACGGCCGCAAACGCGTAGATGCTAGCGCCGATCGGATACCGGCAGCGAGAAGCGCTGCGGCCGCTACGCTCGCATGTTGCCTTGCAGCTGGACACGATGTCGCGGCTTGACGTGTTGCCGATAGCTAGATTTGCAGCCCACAACGTAACAGGGGCGATCCATGGGGCTCGTGAAAAGGAAGCTCGAGACCAACGCTGATTGCGTAGGCCGCGACAACACGGAGAGCATTGTAATACAAGCAGACGACACTTGCTGTGTATCGGAAATGCTTGAGTGTAGTGATAAGTGGTCGTTGTGTATTCCCTCTCTTTTTTCTTCTTGTTTTACAGAAATAAGTTAACCAAAGTTACAACGGTTACTAACAACATTTGTTCCCCGTGAACGTGTTGGGAAAGTAATCGATGTCGTGCGTGACTTGAATAGCCAATCGGATAGATTGCCCTACTGACGTCAATCTTTAAAATATTAGATTAAGTTACGTGCTTTACGCGCAGCGCTTAAACGCGGCACTTATTGATCGGAAAGATGTACTCTAACGACTTAGTACGCTTGTGCAACATCGTCATAATCGCTCCAGGGTCACTTAAGGAAGCGCCGACGGGACCTAATTGGCATCAGCGCCGCGGTTGCGATAGGAATAAACATCTTCATTGAGAAACATGTGGCGTGTCCTCGCTCCTCGGCGCAAAACGGAGTACACTCAAGAAAACCTCTCGTACAAGGTAATTTGGACAGGATATTGAGTTTCTACAGTTACGATTTTACTCGTGCAACGAATGACCTTGAAACCAAAGCGCGTGCACGGAGCAAGGAAGAGGAAATTGAGTAAAAATTTTCTGTCCTCTATACACGGACATTGATAGTATAGAGTCTGATGCGTGTCCACTTTAAAGGGGCACACAAAAAAAATGGACTGCTTTTGAGATAGACTTGCTAGGGTAGCCTTTTGTAAGATGACTTATGAACATGCAGAAATATAATTCTGACTCCTTTGGCGCAAAAAGCTCCCTTTTCCTTGGATAAGGTGAAAGCCAAATGAATGTCTTTTTTAGCTTAGCTCCACGGTACGCGCACAGTTGATGTTAGCCTAACAATACGGATATCGCTGAATTCTCGCCTGGCAGGTCCACTTCCTGGCGGCAAAATAAAAAAAAAAATTATCTGGCATATCGAGTTTTCACGTGCTTTATTATACATTAGTTTCCTGTGGGCTTCATAATCAGATCGAGGTTCTGGCACGTAAAACCCAATAATTTAACGATGTTCCCCTTCAATATTGATTTCTCGATATACAGCCAATATATGCATTCCACGGCTAGGTTCTGTACACCACCGCTGGCGTGAAGCATTATGGTAATAGCAGTCCTTAGCGGGCTGAGGGTCGACTGTGGTAAGAAGCATATGTTGTGTCTATACCAGGAAAAACGCACTACTCCCGTCATCGTTACTTGAAACCCAAGTACAAGGGGAAAGCACCGAGAACTATAGTGTTACGGCGATAGCAGCGACCGCGCGTTGGGCTTGGGCAAATCTGTTTATTGAAGTGAAAAGCTTTACTACGCTAGTCAACACCGTGCTTCGCGCAAACCAGCATATGTCGGAAATGGTTCCGTAAGCGTGTTCGACGTCGGCGCAGGGGGCTACTGCCGCGCTCTATGCGTCATCATTTGACGTTCGCCGCAAGCGCGTGTTTATCGCGGAGGCCGACTATATAACCGTTTGCCAGAGAATAGGCGTGCGCATTCAGTACGGAAGGAGAAGAGAGTATTACTACCGATACAGAGAGCTGTGTTTATGGTTGTACAGAAATCGCAAGACAATGTGCGCAACAATGATGAATAAAGAAGTTTAATAATCGTGCATAACTTATGGTATATATCATTGATAAGCAATTTTCATAACTACACAAGGCACACGTAAAGCATAACCACAAGCTAACCAAAGCATATCCATAAGTAAAACCATAAGCATAACCATAGGCTGAATCATAAAGCATAACCATAAGCTAAACCGTAAGAAGATCGATAACTTAAACCATAAGCATATCCATAATTTAAACCGTAAGCCTATCCATAGGCTAAATCATAAAGCATAATCATAAGCTTAACCATAAGCATCACCGAACCTTTTCGCTTCGAGATATCCAGGTTTCGGCAGCCCATGCGCGTTGGACTTGGGCAAATCAGATTATTACTAATCAAGCGGCATTAACATTAGCCGCGCCTTACGAGAACGTCTAGGGAGTGCCTGAAGGGAGTGTATTTAAAACCAGGCCTCCCCTTCACACGTTGTGCCATCAGCTGCGCCTCCAGATGCTAAGAAGTGAAAGGGAGACACCGTATTCCAGCCGGACATTTTAATAAAGACAAGTGTTTTTTTCTTGCACTCTCCATCTCTCTCTCTCTCTCTCTCTCTCTCTCTCTAAGAAGCGTTGCAACCTTCCTTTCGTTTCACTTTCTGGCTGAGGTAATGCTTCCCTAACGGCTCACAGTAAGGCCCATTCACACAGCCGTAAAACGCCCCGACCCATCAGTGTCACGTCACCGTCATGCGATAGCGTTTTGTGGCCAGCTTTTTCCTTTCAAAATGCTGTACCTTCGATCGCATCGGCCACCATAAACCAGCGTGATATTATTGACAAGAAAAGGGCGAGCAGACGCTCTCTCGTGATGAACAGGCGTGCCTTGCCAGTGATGGGACGGGGCGTTTGATAGCTTTATTATTCCGGGCCTATAGGGCTGACTTCGTTATTATTACTGGAGCTGTGTTTCGTGATGGTGCATTTATTTCTCCATTATTTTCCGTTCTATAGTGTTGCACCAATTTTCCTATTGATAGAAGGTAACGCAGTGTCACCGAAAAGGTGAGAAGACTAGAAAATATGATAAACCGTTACAAATTCACATCGGAAGCTATGTACTTAACTGTTCTCCTCTGTACGTCTTTAAATTCAGCTACGGTATACACGTTCAATGACACAAACTGACTCAACAGTCACTTGGTGATTTCCGCAGCCCAACAACAAGATATCGTCGTGGTCATGGACATTCCTGGTAAGCACTGCTCTGCTTTTACTTCCTCGTAGTTCACATCAGTAGATGCACAATCCTGAAATTCTCGAGCCGCACTGACCTTCGTCTTGAAGAGGGGAGAACCTCGGGCGAGTTGATCCGGCATGCTTAAAGAGGAAAAGAACCACGACTTCAGACCAAAGAGTGGGCAGGGCGAGCGGTAACTAGGAACTAAGGTTTTTTAGCATGAAACACAAAGCAGCAAAATGTCGCATCTGCGCGAAGCATCCTGTAATTGTACAGTAGCGTATGTTTATTTTTTACTTACAACTCCTGAAGGAACACTTCTGGAGTACGACGTACAATGTCACTGCAAACAGTAACAACAGCGTTGTTGCAAAAAGTTTGTCAGCAGATTGGTGATTAGAAAATGATTAAATTGTATAATCAGTTTTCTGTCACAGGGGATTAGAAAGCGTGAAAACTAGCTTTAATAATATTGGAAATGGCACTTTTAGCAAAGGGTCTAGGTGCCCTGTTGCAGTGATCGACAGCGTGCGGGAAGAAATTGCGCTGATAATCCGTTCGGATTCTTGCGTCTGGTTATACTTGTAACGTCTTATAGCACAGGATGCCTTCACGAACGCGAGAGCTGTATCACGAGTGAGATGATAAGAGGAGTGATCATTGCAGTGTGGCGCGTCATTAATTAGACGTGTCTTGAGGTGAGATAACGCAGGAGATTTTAGCACGTCAATGGTGCAAACGTAGAACGAAATCAACGTTGGTGATTAAAAGACGAGGTCGTATCAGCGCCAAAGATCTGAGTGGCCCTTCTTTGAGTTGATTAAATTTTGGAAACGCAGGTCTCATGCTGTTTACAGGGATTCGATGCGCTTCTAGAATGACGCTAATAACAGTTTTAGACCATTTCAATTTGGACTCCATTGGAACGTTCAATAGTCTATTTCTGATCCGCTTTCTGAGCGCCTCTTCTGTTAAGTACACAGTATGGTGAGATAACTCGAAAGTGCTAAACTAAAATACATTATGGCGAGCTGTTAGAGGAATAGATTAACTGTGAATATGAGTGGCTTGTAGCATGAATACTACAATTCCCTAGGGTTTGGTCTGCACCAACTAGGTATCACACTACGTGCAACACAAAAAAATCTACTTGTTATATCTTGCTGTAATGTAATGTGATATAATGTAATGCAATGTAGTGTAATAGGCTAACTGTCGACGTAACGAAGTGAGTAAGTAAAAGACAAAGTTACCAATATAAATGTTAAAGGACATATTCTTGATGAAAGCTTCATTTTGCATCTGCAATGGAAGGAAACCACCTATTCTACATAGCAGACCGGGGTAATTAAGATGACTTGCATGGGTAGGCTATCATCACTCAGCAAATACTATTATTAGTAGGCCAATATCAGTGTCATAATACATATGAAAGCTTCATGTAGCATCTGTATTTGAAGAAAAAGAAACTATTTGGTTTGCGAGATTGCGGGTATTTAGAATAGCTTACATAAACCTTTGGAATCTGAACCTGGCAACGTTTAACGCTTGAAAATTATCTAGTGAGGCGAGTCTAGCAGTGCCATTGGAGTAATTCGCGGGCAATAAATGGCATGTAATAGGGCTCAGTGAGGTTAGGACGACAAATGAAGCATATACATTTCTAAAAAGCGCGCACGTCCTGTGCTACCGGGGATAAGTAGAGAGACGAGAACTAGCAGTCGGATTCCTGATTACTAAGGATATAGGTGGTAACGTACAGGAATTGTATAGCATTAACGAGAGGGTGGCAGGAATAAGAGGTACAAATTGAAAGTCATACAGGTCTACGCCCCTACATCCAGTCATGATGACCAGTAAGTCGAAAGCTTCCATGAAGACGTGGAATCGGCGGTGGGTAAAGTCAAAACAAGATACGCTAGACTGATTGGCGACTTCAATCCCAGGGTAGGCAAGAAGGCGGCTGGAGACAAGCCAGTGGGGGAATACGGCTTAGGTTATGGGAATACAAGAGGAGAGTTATCAGTAGAGTCTGCAGAACGGTATAATTTGGGGATAATGAATACCTTGTTCCACAAGTGGGATAACCGAAAGTGGACGTGGAGGAACCAGAATGGCGAGAATAGAAATGAAATGCACTTCGTACTCTGCGCTAACCCTGGCATCATACAAGATGTGGACGTGCTCGGTGAGGTGCGATGCAGTGACCGTCGGATGACAACATCACGAATTAGGCTAGACTTGAGGAGGGAACGGAAGAAACTGGTATATAAGAAGCCGATCAATGAGTTTGCGGTAAGAGGGAAAATAGAGGAATTCCGGATCACGCTACAGAACAAGTCGTCGTCGTCGTCGTCGTCGTCGTCGTCGTCATCATCATCATCATCATCATCATCATCAGCCCAGTTACGCCCACTGCAGGGCAAAGGCCTCTCCCATACTTCTCCAACAACCCCGGTCATGTACTAATTGTGGCCATGTTGTCCCTGCAAACGTCTTAATGTCATCCGCCCACCTAACTTTCTGCCGCCCCCTGCTACGCTTCCCTTCCCTTGGAATCCAGTCCGTAAGCCTTAATGACCATCGGTTATCTTCCCTCCTCATTACATCTCCGGCCGATACCCATTTCTTTTTCTTGATTTCAACTAAGATGTCATTTACCCGCGTTTGTTGCCTCACCCAATCTGCTCTTTTCTTATCCCTTAACGTTACACCGATCATTCTTCTTTCCATAGCTCGTTGCGTCGTCCTCAATTTCAGCAGAACCCTTTTCGTAAGCCTCCAGGTTTCTGCCCCATATGTGAGTACTGGTAACACACAGCTGGTATACACTTTCCTTTTGAGGGATAGTGGCAACCTGCTGTTCATGATTTGAGAATGCCTGCCAAACGCACCCCAGCCCATTCTTATTCTTCTGTTTATTTCAGTCTCATGATCCGGATGCGTGGTCACTACCTGCCCTAAGTAGATGTATTCCCTTACCACTTCCAGTGCCTCGCTACCTACCGTAAACTGCTGTTCTATTCCGAGACTGTTAAACATTACTTTAGTTTTCTGCAGATTAATTTTCAGACCCACCCTTCTGCTTTGCCTCTTCTGGTCAGTGAGCATGCATTGCGATTGGTCTCCTGAGTTACTAAGCAAGGCAATATCATCAGCGAATCGCAAGTTGCTAAGGTATTCTCCATCAACTTTTATCCCCCATTCTTCCCACTCCAGGTCTCTGAATACCTCCTGTAAACATGCGGTGACTAGTATTGGAGAGATCGTATTTCCCTGTCTGACGCCTTTCTTTATTGGGATTTTGCTGCTTTCTTTGTGGAGGACTACGGTTGCTGTCGAGCCGCTATAGATATCTTCCTGTATTTTTACATATGGCTCATCTACACCCTGATTCCGCAATGCCTCCATGACTGCTGAGGTTTCGACTGAATCAAACGCTCTCTCGTAATCAATGAAAGCTATATATAAGGGTTGGTTATATTCTGCACATTTAGCACGTAATCCACTTTAACTAAGGAGGAGGACCTTACTGTTGAAGGAGCGAACGACAACCTTATCGACATCATTAAGGAGTGTGCAATAGATGTCGGGGGTAGCATCGTTAGACAGGATATCGGTAAGCCTTCGCAAGAGACGAAACATCTGATTAAAAAACGCCAATGTATGAAAGCCTCTAACGCTACAGCTAGAATAGAATTGGCAGAACTTTTCAAGTTAATCAACAAGCGTTAGATAGCTGATGTAAAGAAGTATAATGTGGATAGAATTGAGCATGCTCTCAGGAAAGGAGGAAGCCTAAAAGCAGTGAATAAGAAACTAGGAATATGCAAGAATCATGTATGCGTTAAGAGACAAATCCTGCAATATAATTGCAATATATAATATGGATAAGATAGTTCAAATCGCTGAGAAGTTCTGTAGATTTATACAGTTACAGTGGCACCCACGACGATAAGGAAGAGGGAATAGTCTAGATGAATTTGAGATCCCACAAGTAACGCCACAAGAAGTAAAGAAAGCTTTGTGAGCTATGGAAAGGGGGGAGGCAGCTGGGGAGGATGAGGTTACAGCAAAGTTGTTGAAGGATGGTGGGCAAATTGATCTAGAAAAACTGGCCACCCTGTATACGCAATGCCTCATGACCTCGAGCGTACCGGAATCTTGGAAGAACGTCAACATAATCCTAATCCATACGAAAGGGGACGTCAAAGACTTAAAAAATTATAGACCGATCAGCTTACTGTCCGTCGCCTACAAAGTTTTTACTACAGTAACCGCAAATGGAATCAGGAACACCTTGGACTTCTGTCAACAAAAGGAATAGGTAGAATTCTGTGAAGGGTGGTACAGTAGACCATATTCACACTGTGAATCAGGTTATAGAGAAATGTGCGGAATATAAGCAACCCTTATATATAGCTTTCATTGATTACCAGAAAGCGTTTGATTCAGTCGAAACTTCAGCAGTCATGCAGGCATTACGGAATCAGGTTGTAGACGAGCCGTATGTAAAAATACTGAAAGATATTTATACCGGCTCCACCACCACCGTAGTCCACCATAAAGAAAGCAACAAAATGCCAATAAAGAAGGGCGTCAGGCAGGGAGATACGATCTCTCCAGTGCAATTCACAGTGTGTTTACCGGAGGTATTGAGAGACCTGGATTGGGAAGAATTGGGGATAAGACTTAACAGAGAATATCTTAGTAACTTGCGATTTGCTGATGATATTGCCTTGCTTAGTAACTCAGGGGACCAATTGCAATGCATGCTCACTGACCTGGACAGACAAAGCAGAAGGGTGGGTCTGAAAATAAATCAGCAGGAAACTAAAATAATGTTGACCAGTCTCGGAAGACAACAGCAGCTGAGGATAGGTAGCGAGGCACTGGAAGTGGTAAGGGTTATTGCCTTACCACTTCCTTCTACTTAGGGCAGGTAGCCACCGTGGATCCGGATCATCAAACTCCAATAATCAGAAGAATAAGAATGGGCTGGGGTGCGTTTGGCAGGCATTCTCAGATCATGAGCAGCCGGTTGCCATTTTCCTTTAAGAGAAAAGTGTAGAACAGCTGTGTCTTACCATTACTCACCTGCGGGGCAAAAACCTGAAGGCTTGCGAAAATGTTTCTACTTAAATTGAGGACGACGCAACGAGCTATGGAAAGAATAATGATGGGTGTAACGTTAAGGGATAAGAAGAGAACAGATTGAGTGAGGGAACAAACACGAATGAGTGACATTTTAGTTGAAATCAAGAAAGAGAAATGGGCATAGGCAGGGCATGCAATGAGGAGGGAATATAACCGGTGGTCATTAAGGGGGACGGACTGGATTCCAAGGGAAGGGAAGCGTAGCAGGGGGCGGCAAGAAGTTAGGTGGACGGATAAGGTTATGAACTTTGCAGAGACAACATGGCCAATATTAGCGCATGACCGGGATAGTTGGCGAAGTATGGGAGAAGTCTTTGCCCTGTAGTGGGTGTAGCCAGGCTTACGATGACATTAGCATGCTATGCGTTGGAGTCTTCTAGCCACGTAAGCACAGCGTTTAGATGTTTAGAAGCAATTACTGCCACAAAGAGCGGCATCAGTCGCTGTTCAAAAATTGTCAAACTTCAGTCTTTCGTCTGTGCAACTAACTTTCATTGGTACCATATTGGCGCTTCATCTAACTGCACTTTTATATGCATTAACCTGCTAGAGGGAACCTCGTCATGTTTAGGTTCTCGCGTTGTAACGTGGCTCCTATACCGACGGGTCCTGGAGAACGCGTCTCGGAAGCAATTGCTGCAGATGCCCGTAGAGGACGATAGCATCTTGAAACAATGGTTGTTAACAACCTTGCGTGAAGTTGAGAAAGTGAAACGCGGATAGTGGCATCAGGAATGCACTAGTAAAATGTGTATGTTTTTTATGAATGCTTCTAGTTTGTCGTAGGCGATGTGCTTCTGGCTCCGGGGATGCTGTGTATATTATCCAGTAGCCATGCCACAACGAACAATACGTTTTGAAATAGAGAAATCGGGAATATGACAGAATGGCGGCCTAGTAGGTACAATATGAGTGACGCATGCATATGGTTATGAAAGATAAAAAAATATCAATAATCGAACGCATGAAAACTATGACTGACACTGTTAACAGAAACAGTGGTAATTTGTCACCAGTAAACGCCAGGCGTCTCGGGGACATTATACGAAGTACCTGAGCCACTGTTTCATCCCTCTTTAATTTTCCTCTGAACAGCGCTCCTAGGTGGTAGCTGAAAAGTTAGAATTACAAAATCTTCAGCGATCGGTTCTTGTCTTCATTTGTGATCCCTCTATCGAGACTAACCGATGAATAACCGAGGGCCCAGTCAGAATGTTTCACGTGTAGTTGCGAATGACCGTGCAATGACGTATCAAGCCGTGGAAACTCGACAACGAACATACCACGCACCACGGTGAGAACGCGCTTTCCTGACCGACTTGAGTTGTTTGCGTATTGTGGCGAACGCAATTGTAAACTTGAAAAAATGTTACAAACGCAGGCAAGTCCAAGCCGTAGTTGGGCTCCTGTTTGTCTTCCTGACTGTTCTACTGGTTACTCTGTGCTACGTGCTGTTCACTTTTCTCACAGGTGAGAAAACTGTTGACCGTTAGAATACTCAACTACAAGACGCACTACGAAGTGTGCCCTTTCGCTCTTTTAAGTAACGACTACCATACTAAAGAGACTTGATTGGACGAACTGGTGGCATTGAAGCTGTAGGCGGTTTTATTATCTTTGGCAACAGTCTGCGTCGTGCGCCATATATATTGATGACAGTGATAACAAATAAACCACTATTTATTTTGTGTGCCGCGGAGAAACTAGAGGTCTCAATACTGGCGCACAGACAAAGAAAGTAGAAACGTAAAACGGCTACCAGCAGTGTTACAAGACAACCAATAGTATATGAAACAAAGGCGATAAATATAAACAGATACGTAAGAAGTAACAATTAAGGAATAGCGCAAAATTACATGCAAAGTAGATTACATGCCTACATGGGAGGAGGAAGAGACGACTAGAGGAAAAGACAGAAGTGCAGCTAGAAAGAAGGCTGAGGAGAAACTGTGAAGCTCGGAAGACAAGAAAGACAAAACGTTTCGAAAGATATAAGCATGGAGAAAATGACAATATCCACTTTACATTTATTGGAAATGCGAGTTTTAGCTGAAAGATGCGGGAATGTGGAAGGGTTCATGTTCCCTGATAGTCTTCTGCGGTGCTCGCAGTGAAAGACAAGCTGGTAGATCCATAGATGCAGTAATGCCATGCATGATTTTGTTTAAAAAGGCCGTTGGTGCAACTACAGCAGCAGGTAAGTGGTAAAACCGCAGGAGAATTATTCCGACTTGAAAAGTTTTTTCGTGCACGAGGTCAGAAAACTACGTTATATATATGCTGCTTCAGTTTTTCTGTGCATATTCGATTTATGTGCTATTCGAATATTAGTTTATTATTATTATTTTATCATGAATATACTGTTAGTCTCACTTGGGACTGTTACAGGTTGGGTTTATATACCAGAAAATACAAATTACAATCAACAGCAAAATGAGATTGCAGCTCAAAATTAATTGCAGCTCTAATCAAGGAAATTGACTCTTACGCTGTACTTTTGTCGCAGCAACAATGGGAGGAGACATGTATAGAAGCGGTTAGTCGTATGAGAAGAGGCAGTAAATGGAGCCTTCTCAGAAATCTTCTTTATAACAAACAATCCAAAGGGACGGCTAGACTAGCTTTAGACAGGATTATCAAATTCCTAACTAGGCATGGTATGATGGACAGCAACATTGCTCAAAGCATGCTGTGCACTTACCTTTCTTGTAAGGACCGTGAAGCATTCAGGGAGGCAGAGAAGGTCTCATATGCGGAATGGACCGGGATGAGTGCCCCACTTCTTCATGGAGCCGGCTCCGTATCAGAGGTTAGACGCGTCTTCTTTAACCTCAATAGCAAGTCTGCTCTACGAACAGATGACATCACAAACTTCTTAAGATTTTGGATGACGACGCAATAGGTATTTTAACAAATGAGCTCAATCAAATATGAGAGTCGGGTCATGTTCCTGATGAATGGAGGGCGGCCAAGATAGTTTTCATCCCCAATCTGGGAAAGCCTACCAGTTTTGAAAACTTCCGACCCATCTCGCTCACTTCACGCCTTTGCAAAGTCATGGAGCATACAGTTAATAATTTCATATCAAGTCACATCGAGCGACATTTGCTTTTTCTTCACAACTTGAATAAATTTCGACCTTCCCTCTCCGCACAGGATGCGATGCCCCTATTGCAGAAATCGATCTTTGATAACTAACCGCACTATAGACGTGATGAGTGTTCTGGCCCTATACTTGGCTAAGGCCTTTGAGAGGGTCAGTCATCTACACATCCTAGGTGAGATATCCAAGCTCTATCATGGCAGCAGATTCTGAAACATTAATAAATCCGTCCTTGGTGAACACACGGCGTTTATCAGAGTTGAGACGGTTATCGAAGGGCCCTTCTCTAGGTTGTCTCAGCACACGCCAGGAATCGGTGCTGTCAAAGCTTCTCTTTAATATCGCCATGGACAGGCTTTTCGAGAGGTTGGCTTGCATCCCAGCTGTCGGGCATGTAATCTGTGCGGACGATATCACCATCTGGGTCCCCGGAGTGTCGCTAGTCAGATAAGAGGAAAGCTTACAAGAAGCTGTTATCATAGAGGATTTCCTCGCTAGCGTCGGGGTTGACGCTCTCTCCCACATAGTCGGAGCTACTGCTGTACAGGAAAGTGAGACAAGTAGGCAAAACTAAAGGATTAGCGCGACCGGACTCTGGTTCCCATTCAGATACTAAATAAAGCGGACACCTGCATACCCAGAACTGCGACTGTGTTTATTTTTTGCGCAGCCAGACACTCGAGCTTTCTGTATTTCTGCTCTCATACGGAAGAAAAAGAAATTGCCTGTTTCTGTACCCAGCTGCACCTGCACCAACGACGCACGCTTCGCCGATGGTCACGGAGGAGACAACCACATACGATACTAGCGAGGTTACCTCAGACTTTACCACGCCTCCTTCTGGTGCCGTTTCTCCTCCGCGTCCTCCTACGCCTTCTCCTGCACATCCTCTCCTTCCTGCTCCCCCTCCACCTCCACTTCCACCACCTCCTCCTCCTCCGCCTCCTCCGCGTCCCCGGCCTCCTCCCCCGCCTCCTCATCCTCCGCCTCCCCCACCTCCACCGCCTCCTCTGAGGCCTCACCCTCGACCCCAACCTCGACCTCAGCCTTCTCCTCCGCCTCCTCCTCCACCGCCTCCCCCACCTCCACCGCCTCCTCCACGTCCCCGGCCCCCTTTTCCGCCTCCTCCTCCTCCGCCTCCCCCACCTCCACCGCCTCCTCTGAGGCCCCACCCTCTACCCCAACCTCGACCCCCGTCTTCTCCTCCGCCTTCTCCTCCACCTACTCCCCTACCTCCACCGCCTCCTCCACCTTCCGCGTTTCCCCGACCTCCTTCGCCTATGCCTCCACCTCCTCCCCCACCACCTCCCCCTCCTCCACCTCCACCACCTTCTCCGCGTCCCCGGCCTCGTCCCCAGCCTCATCCACCGCGTCCTCCTCCCTCCCCTGCACCCTACGCCAACTCCACCTCCACCTCAACTCCACCTCCATCGCCCTTCCCGCGTCCCCGGCCTCGTCAACCGCGTCCTCCTCCACCTTCTCCCCCACCTGCCCCGACTCTTTCACCCTACGCTAACTCCACCTCCACCTCAACTCCCCCTCCACCGCCTCCTGCGCCTCCCCGGCCTCGTTCACCGCGTCCTCCTCGACCTACTCCCTCACCTCGACAGCCACCTTCACCCTACGCCAACTCCATCTCCACCTCAACTCCACCTCCATCGCCCTCCCCGCGTCCCCGGCCTCGTCAACCGCGTCCTCCTCCACCTTCTCCCCCACCTGCCCCGACTCCTTCACCCTACGCTAACTCCACCTCCACCTCTACTCCACCTCCTCCGCCTCCTACGCGTCCCCAGCCTCGTCAACCGCGTCCTCCTTCACTTTCTCCCCTACCTCCCCTGACTCCTTCACCCTACGCCAACTCCACCTCCACCTCAACTCCACCTCCATCGCGCTCCCCGCGTCCCCGGCCTCGTCAACCGCGTCCTCCTCCACCTTCTCCCCCACCTGCCCCGACTCCTTTACCCTACGCGAACTCCACCTCCACCTCTACTCCACCTCCTCCGCCTCCTACGCGTCCCCAGCCTCGTCAACCGCGTCCTCCTTCACTTTCTCCCCTACCTCCCCCGACTCCTTCACCCTACGCCAACTCCACCTCCACCTCAACTCCACCTCCACCGCCGCCTCCACCTCCCGCGTCTCGCCCACCTCCCGCACCTCCTTCTCCCCCGCCTCCAGCTCCCTCAACTCCACCTCCTCCCTCACCTCCTCCTGCGCCTACGCCGCCTCCTGTGACTACTTCGAGTTCCCCGCCTACCCCTGTTAAACGTGAGTGGATTTATGAGTATTTGCCTAGATGTAGGAACGCGTTGTAAGCAGAGATAGAATCACCTCACAGTAAACCACAACTGGTCCTGTTAGGGCCTAATGTCTTTACAATGTACAATCTTTACAATCCTAATGTCTGTCACAATTAGATCCTAATGTCTAAATGCAAGACCGACAAGCGGTAGATGTCAAAGTCAAAGGCAGGCACAATTTTCTAAGAGAAACTGAGAACGTTGAGAATATATTGACTTAACATGAGAAAGAGATTGTCATAGGTTTTGTCGCAGGGCCTGCAATGTCTGTTGCAACAATGGATATACAAAGCTTTTTTCCATCACCCAACAATAGCTGTCCTTCCAACGGCTTTATTTTCCAGCTTCTGTATTAGAATTATACTTTATTACTTGTTTAAATTATAATTCCAAGCTATGCTTTCTGCGCTCATACGTGTGCAGCTGCATTGCACAATTTTTCAAAGAATTTGCTTTTAGGCAGCCATTATTCACAATGCCACTTTTGGCTCAGAGGTCTTGGAGAATGAGTACACTGCACTTGCTTGTGCACGCGTATGCACACATTTGTATGCACCAGAAATATCTATTCTTGCTGTGCGGGCGTTGGGCCAATTGGATCTATCAAACAGCATCTAAATTATTATTTGCTATAGAAAACACTGCGAAAACCCATGATATACTTGGCAGTCACCCCCAATTCACTTGGTTGTCATGCGACGTCATGAAGACCGCGATGGCTCCCCTTCTGACTTGACGTATACAGACTGATATGGCATGAATAGACCAAACAACAGAAATATAATTTCTGATTCGGTGCCCTTTCGCCATTAGCTCCCTGCTCCTGGTCAAAAGCTTTAGGGTGGCGCCCACTTCCCCTGTCTGTCACGCGTCGTCATAAAATCTCTAAACCGCAACGCGTCAAATTGACGTGCACATCTTAAAAAGATGCATCAATATGCCGAAAGAGACTGATTCTTATTTCTGGATAGCCGGAAACTGTCCCGTTCCGTAAGCGATAGAAGATGGCTGCCTGCCAATCGCTCAAGCTACGGCTACTCGCACCTGCCGGTAAGTGGGCTTATTTGCGTAATAAAACGTTTTGCGTGGCAGTATAACGTTATCGAGCCTTTCGGCAGATAAACGACATCGTTGTGCTAACTCGTTTTTGCTGAGAATCGGTTTTAGTGGCATTATTATCCTTCTATTGCACGTCACCACGATGTTCGGCCAGCCGCCGCAAGCTGAGGAAGGGGAAGTGGGCCAATCGCAGACGCCGGCACCATCCGCCTTGTCTGGTTATCTAATTTCACTGCACTCGCTCGGTTCCATCGAGGACCTTTCGATTTGAGCGGACTCCTCGCCTCTTCTCAGTGAAACCGCTTATTGTACGCAATGTTATGCGTTTTGAAAGCAAACAAAAGGGACGTCCTATAAACGAGGAGAGCATTTGAGTGGGCGGTTCAGACCACGCTCCGGGCAACTGCCCGATGCTTGCGTCGGCGGCTACATAGACCATGCGTCCGGAAGCACCCTTGATGGCATGACGGCCACGATGACGCATAATTGCTGTTGCAGTAAAAGATATGCGCAAGTTAAGGAAAGCACCCCTTGTTGATTGCGATGAATAAGGAGATTCTCTCTACGACGTTCCTTCGAAGCTTTCCCAGTTGACATCCTGTGGATTACGTTTGCGTGCAGTTATGCTCAAAGTACTCATTGTAGAAGCGCGAGTGAACCCGTCACCTTCTTTTCGACTTAGATATATAGGGCGCTCTAACGTAAAACTATTCCAATCTTTCTTTATTTCAAACTTCTGACGTCACAGTTACTTACCACCGACGCAAGCATCGGGCGGTAACTGGCTGCGTTGTTTAAAAAGCCTAATCAAACGCTCTCCTCGTTTATAGGAGGTCACTTTTTTTCGAAGTGAATATCATTGCCTATATTGAGAAGATTTTCTTACAGAATTGACTGAAAAGAAGCGAGGTGCACGTTAAGGAGAAAAGGGGCTTGTAGGGCCGAGCCAGCCCAGTGAAAGTGGGTGATGGAATGAAGAGGGTGGTGTGGTGATGCCGGCGCATGCGATTGGTCCACTTCTTCATACTTAGCTTGCGGTGGCTGGTCGAAAATCGCGTAGGCGTGCAACGGAACGTCAAAAATGCCACCAGAACGGATGTTCAGCAAACAATTGTTCGCAAAGTGATGTCGTATGTGTGCCGAAAGGGCTCGATAACGTTATGCTGCCACGGAAAAATGTTTATTATACGCAAATAAATCCATGCTCCCCGGCCATTCCGAATCGCTAGTGCCGGAGGAATCGGCAGGCAGCCATCTGCTATTCCTTTCAGAACGGGACAGTCTGCGGCTATTTCGAAAAAAAAAAGTTGTGTCCGGCATATTAAAGCGTCTTTAACGCGTACACGTCACTTTAACGCCGGGAGTTTTCGCGCTTTTGTGACGTCGAGTGGCAGACAGGCGAAGTGAGCGCCACCCGAAAAGGATTGATCAATGGTGGAGTATTACGGCGAAATATCTGCCGAATCATAAATAGTTATTTTTCTTTCGCTTGGTCTAATCATGTATAATCAGTGTGCACACATCATATCACATGAGATGTTTTCGCGGTTTTTGTGACGTCGCGTTAGAGACAGGCGACGTGAGGGTGGCCTGAAACTTTTTTGACCACTCCTGGCCTGATCTGAGAAATGCAATAGAAAAGTAGGGAATAGCTTTACGTTATAGCGCCACATTCTTCATCTTAGAGCGATCGGCGTGTCGGAAGTCACGTCAGGTTCGCGCTCTATAGGTGCACCGAACAAGTTTCTTAAAAATGAAGTTGTACTCCTGGGCTTTATACGTGCCTAACCCACGATCGGATTATGAGACACGATGTAATGGGGGATGCCGAATCAATTTCAACCTATTGATGTTTTTTAATGCGCACCCAATACGCGGTACACGAGCGATTCTTATTTCCTTCCGTCCTCACCGGAATGTGGCCGCCGCGTCTGGGATTGTACCCGCGAACTGGAGCGGAGCAACAGACGGACATCGCCACGGGTTGTCGCGGCTGGCTTAACAAGTAACTTGGGCACGTAGTGACCCGTATCGCTTAGTGTTTAAGGAGGTCTAGAATAACACAGAATGAGACTGCCGATATTTCGGCCCCTTGAATATGGGGCAGAGCTAAGTCGCTCATGCCGATGCTTAGCGGCACCTTGAAGGTAGAGAGATGCGCGTAAATGAGACTATGGTTAAAATATTTTTTATTCAGAGGGGCTTTCCACGGAACAACTAAAAAGTTTAGAGTGGGTTGTTAATGCTCAGCATACGCTCGGCTCACCTATTTGCTCATTTGTGCAATACAAAATTAATATTGCTGGTGTGTTTGAGAGAAAGGTGCCGAAAATAGCGTAACGAGAATTGTTTTCATTCTGTTCCACAAGCAATGTAAATTCGAAAACGCGATTTGTTTATTGGCGCAAAATCCACCTGTGCCGCATGATGGCTTAATCCACACGGTTTCTTAAGTGAACCGGGTTCAACACTGTAGTATAATATGTCTATAGAATACAGACATAAATCGTTGAGTTATAAAACACGCTGAGCGTTTCATCACCGATGGCTTTTTCTGGCGTCCGCCATCGCAAGTCGTTGTCCTATAGTAAACTGGCACCAATGGATGCTTTGAAGCTACCTCCCGACCACGTACCAGCGTTTTTATGACACTATTGCCAGAATTTTCAACATACTTGGCTTGATGCAGTGTATTTACCCTCGCAATTCGGTGGGATGCATGTAGTGGCAAGCGTAGCAATCGCGGAGCTTCGCACCCTGGAGACAGTTCAACGCCTTCGTTTCACAGGTGCGTGTATTGTTGCACACGCGCAGCTTCGCTATGGCATCACGAAGTCTGATAGTGCGTGATAAAAAAAAAGAAAACCTATGCATGTAGGTGGATTTGCAGCTGCTTTGGATAAAACGAGCAAGGCACGAGTTAAAAGTCGTGCGCCAACATTTTTATCTCCCTCCTTTCAATGCCGCGTGCTTTCTTTATTTGGATACACTCGCCCAACCTTGCAGAGCGTAAGGATTTTGCCCACAGCCAGTTTGCAACACTTGAAGACGATGTGATGAATTTTCGAACGTTGTTTCTATAACAGCTAAAAAAAAAAACATTCAATCTTATTGCCGTATCATTTTCTAAAGTGTTTGAAGGCCTATAGATGTAGGTGGTCACGGAGGTCACCGTGTCAGTGATTATCGAACCTACTTTCGTGCCGTCAAAAAAATGTATTTGATGCCCGAGTAGCTGACATTCGAGACCGTAACGTTTACTGCGTAGAACAATGTCTGCTTGTCGCTTTCACTCGTGAAAATTCCCGAGCGAATAACACGGCTCTGTACCCCTCAGTACAAGAGACCCTTTTCGCTTAACTGCAGCGCACGCCATGGGCACCAGGCCGCTATTTTGCACGTTCGGCGTCCACGAGCAGGACTACACGAAGATCGACGTGCGCCCCTGCGACTACGCCTTCATCCCTTTCTACGCGCGTGGCAAGGACACGTTCATTGACGACAGCGACCCGGTCACCACGGGTTTGATCAACAGGGCGGCTGCGTCGACGAATACGTCCTTCGTCATCAGCGTCCCCAGCGCGCAAGTCCTTTGCCTCTTTCCATTTCACTGTATTCTGTGAACACGTCACAGCCTAGGCAGGGGTAGAAGGGCATAGTTCAAGCTGAAAGTGAACATGATAGTAGTTCGGAGCACTTCGCTTTTTTTTTTTGTTTGGAGGGTTGTGCAGTAAAATATATCTGCTGGGTGTTCCAGCTAACATGGAGCATGAAAAAAAAGGGAAAACAAGAAAGCAAAGCATTCAGGGCGCATCCAATCTCATAAAGGAGTGTCTAGTTCATTGTGCGTTCCCTTTAAGTAATCGTGAGGGAATAATTAAGAATTCTCTCATTCATAACTTTAGGTGCGTACATTGCATGCAAGGTTTGTAGATCTCATTTGAAAACACAACTCTCAATTGCTTGCGACACACAATTTCCAGCGTAACTATTCTTTCCGCATTAGTAGGAAAGGTCGTGGCAGTGGCGCGCAAGGAGTGGACCTCGGCAACGTTTTTTAGAAATTTTGTTGGCTTTCTTTCGCCAATAAAAAAAAGCTCTACATACGTTTACACATGGCAAAAAAACTGAAGCTGTTGTTTTTTATTGTCGGATACACATCGCCTATTGATATTGTGGCAGTTAAGGTTTTAATAAAGAGTTTGTTAGGAATTAATACTGATTAATCTGCTACTGCGAACACAAAAATGTTGAAGGCTTCTTCAGGAAGCTTGTAATAGTAGGAAGTTGGTCTCATTGGCTACAAATCAAACTTACTCCACGTTGGCTGCCACGCCCGGCATAATTTTGCACCTGATTTCGTGTCTGTGCTGGGCGGTACTTTGCTTAGTCAGGAGCGGAACATTTAATTTACGGGCAGGAAAAAGCGTCTTCCATCTACTTGTAGAAATGGGGAGGAATATGAATGCATGGGCACATGTATTTTCTCTCACGGCGTGGCCGTAAGGTTCAACCGACAAGGACAAAAATAGAAAATAAAGAAAATCTGAGATCATTTATCAACGTATTTTTTCTATCTTGACATCTGCGAACGTGAGCCCATCGAGTCGCCGTGCCATTATATGGAGACGAAGCTTTCTTTGGAATGCTCCGACTACTGAAGACAATAAAAAAATAGGTAAAAAAGTCAAGAACCTCAAACATAACGCCTAATGCTAACGTAACCCTCAGCTGTCCAAAAAGAATGGGACGTGTCGCTTTAGTCCGGTGATAACGAGACCAAGGGAAACGTAGGGGCCCTTTTTATTTTTTTAACAGCCATATAAGCTTACCGGACGGAGAGTTGTGCGAAAGTTCAGAGTTGCGCAGATGAGCAATTTCACGCTCTTCTCTTTTTCACTGGGTGCTGCTAATAATCGGCATTTGTTACGTGAGGAAGCCCTTTTATCAACATCTAACACACCTATTTATCACTAATATTTCAGTATATTGTTACGTGTAGCTGTAGCCGTATAGTTTATGAAGCTGTAGCCGTAGCTGTAGCCGTAGCTGTAGCCGTAGATGTAGCTGTAGCCGTATAGTATATGTAGCCGTGTAAACCTATAGTTGATGAAACAACAATATCCGCAATCAATTTTGCATTTATGACGAATGGTCTCTGCGCGGCCGCAATGGTCCTGCGCCAAGCACATGTCGTTTTCGGCAAAACTTGTGCCGTGTGCTGACATTTGTTTCACCGTGCGTTAACACTAACTAAGTTAACGTTAAGTTAACTCAAGGGGGGTTATATAATCAATGCGTGCCAACATTCACAGCTACTTTTCCGTGTGTTTTTTTTACAACTTCGGCATGTAATATTGCTGCTGACCCGAACTTGCTTTAAATCGCTGCCTCATTGCAGGAACCACTCGAAAATCATGGCAGATATCACCAGCCTTCCTGGGAAAAACAAGATGGAGCTCTACTGGACGACAAAGAAGATCTACCATTATGCGGTTTTCGACATCGGCGTAAAGAAAAGTGAAGCTGGCCAAGAAAAAACGATCGTGGAAGCAGCGTTCAATTTACTAAGGGTGAGCATGCAACGTGAAGTTGTTCAGGCCGACGGTTAAATCGGTCGATTTGGTGAGGAATCGTGATGAATAAAAAAAAAGCAAGCATACAACAATGCCGACAACACAGGAACAATTAAAATCGCCCATAAATTTAGGTGTGCTTGTTCATGTCAATTTACGGCATTCTTATTTTTCACATGATGCGCGTGGGTCATCGTCTCCTCAACCCTCCCCCCCCCCCCCCCCGCATTCATGAAAGAAATAAGCTGACGGTGAATAACGTAGTCATGGAAAGTTTTAGCTTGCAGGAATTGGTTCCCCGTTGAAAATAAACCGTAATGGCGGCGGTTCCATTAAAAAACCCCACATCAAACGACGCGACAAGCTCATTCCTGTGGAAGAGTACTTCTAAAGATATACATGTGGGCTTACAGAGGGTAAGCTTGGGGGCAAGAGGAAATATTTTTCGCGGTACTAAGGGTGCGGTTTTAGGTCAATCCATTTGTGCAGATCATCCAGCACTAGTCGGCATCACCCCGGTATCCTTCAAGTTTCTGTTATCGTGCAGAGTACGTTGGTTGTCACGGAAATATGACATGAAGGAGTGTGGCAGGTTGAATGCAAAGACGAGAACAATGTTTTGTCATCTAATGTTATACTTTAGCAGAAACCCGAATGCCTTACATTGTACAAAAAACGAGAACAAGGTGAAAGCCGGAGAAAGCCGGAGCCGGGCTCCGGCTTTCACCTTGTTCTCGTTTTGCTCACCGTCTTCAATTTCCGTCTCCCCTCTTGCCCGTTTTTTCCACCAATTACATTGTATGTAGCAACTCTGGAACAGTAAAGTGGATGGCAGTTCGTTTTTTTTCCTTGGTCCAACACGTACGAATCACAGCGTTGTTAAACTCGAGGAACTGAATCATAAATTTGGTTTTTGTTGTGCACGGGCCAAATGTCTCTAAAGAGCGCCAGAACTCGAGGAGCTATACCAGTGGGCAGAGACGCACAGGAGGACCAACTTTTCTCTGACACAGACAGTGGGAGAACGGTATTTTCCGTACCACTGAACGTACTAATGTGTAAAGAATTTTAGCCCGAATCACGTGTTGGCAAAAATAATATAGATCTTATTGAATAATTTACATGTAAGAACCCTCTAATGAGTTTTATCGCTAAACACAATAGCTGTGATGACAAATTAAGAGATCAGGTAGTGTGATACATTGTAGCTGTAATATGACTGAGCATTTCCCTTATTTCCAACGAAGAACACAGACGAAGGCAACAATGCGCCTAAGTGGGCTATTTGCAACACGTTTTGGAAGCCAACATCGCCAAAACGGAACAAGGATAAACATTGCATGCTTCAGTTAAAAAAAGAACAAGAAAACATTGCATAGGCACAATTTTACCTGGGTGTGAATGCGTATTTCATGTGGTTAATGTCGACCACCTGCCGCGTTGAGCCGGCGATTTGACATATGCTAATGGTGATAACGTTCTAAATGAGTCTGTACGGCAAAGAGAAAGAGTAACACAATCGTTACAAGCGAGGGCAACAGAGGGCTGCGAAGGGAGGCTTTTTCTTGTATAAAAGTAACTTATATTGTATAAAAATAACTTACGAGAGCAAGACATTTCTTTTTATTTTTAGCAAAATATTGGTTTCAAGTTTTTCCAGCCACACGCTACGACGTAACCACGAGGATAGAAAAGAACCCCAAATGAAGCGAAAAAATACAGCAGATACAAGCTGAAGTTCGTCGTTAGAAAAAGTTTCGGTTCGCGCTATTCAGCGACTCAGGGTGACACTCAAACAGTTCAAAACAGAAAAGGGGCAAACAAAGTACTGGCTCGTTTATTTTCTTTGTCTAGCGCATTTTCCACACGGCACTTGTTACGTCGTTACCATGAAAGGCACCGCGAAAGAAATTACGCCACGAGGTTGTATTCATGAGGCAATGAACTTCAGTGCAATACAGTATCCAAAACCGACAGGTCGTGTTTATTTTATTTATTTATTTGTACATACTGCAGCCCGAGCGGGCTATTGCAGGAGTGGGTGTGAAAGGCAGAGAAAATGAAAATAGTAAACAATACAGGCCCAATACTAACAATACAAACAAACACAAACCAAAACTATTCAATGGCCGCCGAGAATAAGTTTAAAGGAAGAGAACGAGTAGCACCAGGCAAGGAATTCCAGTACTCGATTGCACGGGGAAATAAACTGTATTTAAATGTGTCCGTACGGGTGAAATAAGGTGAGATGTTTAGGTGATGGTGACTTCTAGTATTAGATGGTTTCGCAGGAGTTAGGTAGTTATCCGAAGATATACGGCAAAAAGAGTTAATAACGCAATACAAAAACTTTAGTGATTCCGTGCGTCGGCGATCTGAGAGCGGTTCTAAGCCTAGGGATGAAAGCGCGGTATACGGAGAAAAATCCCTATCGTACCTACGACATATGAAGCGGATCGCTTTCTTTAATATGATAAAGCGATGATCACTTGATCTAGTGAATTATGTCGCACTTTCGCTGCATAACTTATCTTCGCTGTACTTGAAAGAGAAAATTTGCTGGGTTCATTTTAAAGAGAAGCTTCATCTGCGTACCCTACTAGACTTTGGTGACCGTAGCAGCTGTTGTTCTGTCGAATCGCAGCATGCGTCACTGGTGCGGGCATCTGTTTTCATTAGGTATCAGACGCAAAACTGAAACTGCTGAATAATAGTCAAGCTTAAGTCCTTCGCATCGTACACGTCTTTCCGCATACGATTGCGCTCAAAATGGTTCTCTCGGTAAACATAAAACATTGCCTCCATCTCCGTGACATCACTCCCTAGATGTCTCACACTGGCCGTTCACACGGATTGCTGTTGACATTTCGGTGTAGCTTGTGAGCAGTGCCCTGCGCAAACATAAATATTGCATGATATTTATATTAGGACCTTTGTGGTTTATAAGCATAAATAATGCACGAGATTACACGCTGTACGTAACGATGATAAATATGATTGCTTGCACCGCATTTAGTTCTTGTAGTGTTTAAGTTAAGCGGATGAAGAAGGCTTCGCTTCACATAAATACCAATCAGATGTGTTGTATCTGTCTAACTTATTTCTTTTGTTCACAGGAATTCAGAAATCTGCAGCAGACTTTCAAGACAAACAATCCATCACAGCCGAACCCCGATCGCGGATTTATCGTGGCGAGCTTCTACCTATGGCCGGGCGCCGAAACTACCCCGCTTACGGTGTTCACCGAAAACGTTGTGTAAGTATACAAAGACCAATGCGTCAGAAGTTGGTTTGTCAACGCATAGCAGACTATGAAAATCTTCAGATGGAGCGAGTTTATGAACATTCACTTTACCCATTAGCGCCCAGCTTACTTTGAAAAGTAGAGTGCGATTTTCATTTATACTCATTTTCATTTGTTACGATTTTCATTTGTTCATTAAAGACAAAACACACACCATTCCTTGGTACGCAATATCGCTAAGAAAGGTCCTGCAAAGACGACCGCACTGTAGTTTTTTGTCAACTGCATGATGTGTCTGATCTATTCATCGAGGAACTTGGAAATGTGCTAAACATTGCAGGTGCTGCTCTAAATGGAACTTCTTTATTTTTTGTCAAGCATAACATACGCTTCTCGAAGTTGTTGAATAAATTTTGGAAAATAAGAGCGTAAAGGATGAATGCATGGCATTCCATATAACTAGATATTTATACCGTCGCAGCAAAATGAATGCAGGTGTACTTTGTAAAGTACGCTGGGCTTTTGTGTGAGCTGGAGGGGTGTGCTTTCTCTCGATGCACACACGCTGTTTTTTTTGCCTGTATTGCGTCGAAATATTTTTTATGCGAAGCATATTACGAGAGCTCAACCCAGCTCCTCAGGCGCGGCGGTGTCGCCATGAAACCACGTGACACCGTGACGTCACGACAGAGGAGAAGTGGCTTTGGCTCAACTCTTGCAAGACGAGCTGGGTGGGAATCGAACCAGGGTCTCCGGAGTGTGGGACGGAGACGCTACCACTGAGCCACGAGTACGATGCTTCAAAGCGGTACAAAAGCGCCTCTAGTGAATGCGGTGTTGCCTTAGAAACGAGCTGTTTCTAAGGCGTGCGTCTCTTGCTCAGGCGCACATTTCGTTGCCGCGCCGAACGCTGCTTTGCTCGACGCTCACCGCGTCCAATGCGGGGCGCGTAGTCGCTGCCCTGTAGCCCATTGTCTTACACCCCTTGGCGGGTCGACGGGAACGCTATCACGTTCCACTCTTGAAGGCGAAGCAGTAATGCATGAGTTGTTTCTTCGTCTAGCCGAACCAAATATAGCCAAGCAACAGCAGTTCACCAGGCTAAACAGTGGTTCAACAACTAAAATAAAGGCTAGTATGCTTCGCATCGTGGGCTTAACGTTACCTAAGCCACAGCCATTTTTTCTTTTTTTTCTATCTACAAGAACTTCAGAGACTGTTGCAGTAAAGAAATGTATTTATAATTGCATTATCATTGCTATTATTCCTCCTGGTTCCTTTCTTGCTGCCGACAGAGATGACGATGCTCTTGTCTTAGTAAATAAAATAGTGAGCAATGTTAGGCCAAGTTTAGATAAATAGATACCATTTACATAACCTGTGAAGACTATTTAAAGACAATCATGATTCATGCATTCTTTGTTACAAGTTGTAAAATGAGTGAGAGGGAACAGAAAACAACAAAGACTATTTGCGTTTCTATGCCAATCGCGATGAGTTATGCAATAAAGGTTCCCTTCCCTTCCCTTGGAATCCAGTCCGTAAGCCTTAATGACCATCGGTTATCTTCCCTCCTGATTACATGTGCTGCCCATGTCCATTTCTTTTTCTTGATTTCAACTAAGATTTCCATAACTCGCGTTTCACCCCTCACCCAATCCGCTCTTTTCTTAACCCTTAACGTTACACCCATCATTCTTCTTTCCATAGCGCGTTGCGTCGTCCTCAATTTGAGTAGAACCCTTTTCGTAAGCCTCCAGGTTTCTGCCCCGTAGGCGAGTACTGGTAAGACACAGCTGTTATACACTTTTCTCTTGAGGGATAATGGCAACCTGCTGTTCATGATCTGTGAATGCCTGCCTAACACACCCCAGCCCATTCTTATTCTTCTGATTATTTCCGTCTCATGATCCGGATCCGCCGTCACTACCTGCCCTAAGTAAATGTATTCCCTTACCACTTCCAGTGCCTCGCTCCCTATCGTAAACTGCTGTTCTCTTCCGAGGCAGTTAAACATTAGTTTTCTGCAGATTAATTTTTAGACCCACTCTTCTGCTTCGCCTCTCCAGGTCAGTGAGCATGCAATGCAATTGGTCCCCTGAGTTACTAAGCAAGGCAATATCATCAGCGAATCGCAAGTTACTAAGGTATTCTCCAATAACTCTTATCCCCAATTCTTCCCAATCTAGGTCTCTGAATACCTCCTGTAAACACGCTCTGAATAGCATTGGAGAGATCGTATCTCCCTGCCTGACGCCTTTCTTAATTGCGATTTCGTTTCTTTCTTTATGGAGGACTACGGTGGCTGTGGAGCCACTATAAATATCTTTCAGTATTTTTACATACGGCTCGCCTACACCCTGATTCCGTAATGCCTCCATGACTGCTGAGGTTTCGACAGAATCAAACGCTTTCTCGTAATCAATGAAAGCTATATATAAGGGTTGGTTATATTCCACACATTTCTCTCTCACCCGATTGATAGTGTGAATATGGTCTATTGTTGAGCGGCCTTTACGGAATCATGCCTAGTCATTTGCTTGACAGAAGTCCAAGGTGTTCCTGATTCCATTTGCGATTACTGTAGTAAAAACTTTGTAGGCAACGGACAGTAAGCTGATCGGTCTATAATTTTTCAAGTCTTTGACGTCCCCTTTCTTATGGATTAGGATTATGTTGACGTTCTTCCAAGATTCCGGTACGCTCGAGGTCATGAGGCATTGCGTGTACAGGGTGGCCAGTTTCTCTAGAACAATCTGCCCACCATCCTTCAACAAATCTGCTGTTACGTGATCCTCTCCAGCGGCCTTCCCCCTTTCCATAGCTCCCAAGGCTTTCTTAACTTCTTCCGGTGTTACCTGTGGGATTTCGAATTCCTCTAGACTAATTTCTCTTCCATTATCGCCGTGGTTGCCACTGGTACTGTATAAATCTCTATGGAACTCCTCAGCCACTTGAACTATCTCATCCATATTATTAATGATATTGCCGGCTTTGTCTCTTAACGCATACATCTGATTTTTGTCAATTCCTAGTTTCTTCTTCACTGCTTTTAGGCTTCCCCCGTTCCTGACAGCATGTTCAATTCTATCCATATTATACTTCCTTATGTCAGCTGTCTTACGCTTGCTGATTAACTTCGAAAGTTCTGCCAGTTCTATTCTAGCTGTATGGTTAGAGGCTTTCATACATTGGCGTTTCTTGATCAGATCTTTCATCTCCTGCGATAGCTCACTGGTATTCTGTTAACGGAGTTACCACCGACTTCTATTGCACACTCCTTAATGATGCCTACAAGATTGTGGTTCATTGCTTCAACACTAAGGTCCTCTTCCTGAGTTAAAGCCGAAAACCTGTTCTGTAGCTTAATCCGGAATCCCTCTGTTTTCCCTCTTACCGCTAACTCATTGATGGGCTTCTTATGTACCAGTTTCTTCCGTTCCCTCCTCAAGTCTAGGCTAATTCCTGTTCTTACCACCCTATGGTTACTGCAGCGCACCTTGCTCAGCATGTCCACAACTTGTATGATGCCAGGGTTTGCGCAGAGTATGAAGTCTATTTCATTTCTATTCTCGCCATTCGGGCTCCTCCACGTCCACTTTCGGCTATCTCGCTTGCGCAAAAAGGTATTCATTATCCTCATGTTATTCTGTTCCGCAAACTCTACTAATAACTCTCCCCTGCTATTCCTTGTGCCTATGCCTTACTACCCCACTGCCTTGTCTGCAGCCTGCTTCTTGCCTACCTTGGCATTAAAGTCGCCCATTAGTATAGTGTATTTAGTTTTCAGTCTACCCATCGCCGCTTCCACGTCTTCATAGAAGCTTTCGACTTCGTGCTCATCATGACTGGATGTAGGGGCATAGGCCTCTACAACCTTCATTTTGTACCTCTTATTAGGTTACACAACAAGACCTGCCACACTCTCGTTAATGCTATAGAATTCCTGCATGTTACCAGTTATATTCTTATTAATCAGGAATCCGACTCCTAGTTCTCGTCTCTCCGCTAGGCCCCGGTAGCAGAGGACGTGCCTGTTGTTTAGCTCTGTGTATGCTTCTTTTAGCCTCCTAACTTCACTGAGCCCTATCATATCCCATTTACTTCCCTCTAATTCCTGCAATAGCACTGCTAGACTCGGCTCACTAGATAATGTTTTAGCGTTAAATGTTGCCAGGTTCATATTCCAATGGCGGCCTTTCCGAGAATGACTGTATTCATCGCCAATTATCGCGTCTATATCTGCGTCAACTATAGATTTGCGTTGCGCGCGCCTCTCAGAGCAACAGCAACGCCCCTCCTTGTTTAGTCGAAGAAGTCATGTTACACGCTTGATAAGCAAAAACACCTCTATAACAAAGAATATTTCCCACTAAAATGCTTATTTGGCTACGGGATGGTTATGCGGGCTTGCGCAAAATTTCTTTTTATTCAGCGCTGCAGACCTTTTGTTTTTACAAGCTCCAAGGTATAATATATGCATTTCGTGACCTACATTAGGTTTTGCTTCATAAAGCCCCAACGTACTTTATCAAGTACACTATCGTAGCACTTCCAAGAATTAGGTGCCACTCACAAAACTCACATTTTATTTACAGTGTGAAAAGATCGTCCGACACGAAAAATCACCAAAATCTGATTGGTGGATTTTTCTTGGGCCTTAA
Organism: Dermacentor albipictus; assembly: GCF_038994185.2. NCBI lineage: Eukaryota > Metazoa > Arthropoda > Arachnida > Ixodida > Ixodidae > Dermacentor > Dermacentor albipictus. The sequence goes on along the minus strand of NC_091822.1, from coordinate 126,210,426 downwards.
TGGTTTAGCAGAATGATGGATTGTGCTTTAATCTTGCGGTATTACCCTTCTGCGTCGCTCATATTTTGTAAAATGGATAAAGTAAAGAGCTTCGGCAAGGCGTGTGCGGTGCGTTGGTCAAAGCAGCGTTCGAAAATGTAAAGGCTCTTTCAGTGTTACAAATTTTCGTTCAAATATCGATAAAATTCTTCTAAAATATGTGTGCCCCGTTCCTATGCACTCCAAACAAGTTTTCTTGTGCGTCGCGATGATTGCTGAGAAAGAGCGGAGCAAATCCCTCCGAAAAATTACGGCATATTTTAAATCAAGCACATCTTCTTTCTTGTAGTGGTTGGCGTGGATAAGCCACAATACCCTGAAACGTTTTCAAATGAAATATTCTGAATTACTCCGAATGGAATTTAAAGGTTTTCGAACCTATATCCTGCCATGCACTACTTAACAAAAGCTGGCAAAATAAGTGAGCTCTTGAATACGGATGCAAGAGTGCCTGTGACCAAGCAGCGGAACTTTTCGCATTCTTTGGAAGCCGATATAAGCTATATTCTTACAAACCGTTTGCGCCCGATCTAGGTGAGTGCAGACCCCCCTCCCCCCCCCCCCCCCACATTATGGGGTTTTACGTTCGAATTTCTGATTATGAGGCACGCCCTAGCGGAGGACTCCGGAAATTTCGACCTACCGGGGTTCTTAACGTGCACTAGCACACCTAAGCACACGGGTGTTTTCGGATTTCGCCCCCATCGAAATGCGGCCGCCGTGGCCGGGATTCGATCCTGCGACCTGGTGCTCAGCAGCCTAAAACCATAGCCACTGAGCAACCATGGTGGGTGGTGCAGAACCAAGTGCCCCGATTACTAATTTCCTGGAGCCGCTGCATTTATGTTGGTTTCACTTGCGCTGAGGTCGCGAATGTGTGCAACTTCCATCTACAATAAGCTTGATAGCGTGCACTGTGCGTTGTGAAGCAACAAAAATTCCGTAAGAAGTACGCAGGTGCCGCAAGAAAATTCCAAAATTGCGTTTTCGTCGTTGCACTACTTTTCGAGTGCAGCAGTCACTCGACGCTTAGTTGCAAGGAAATTTTACGACGTGTCCTAATTAATTTGATGCACAGCTATAGAACTCAGAAGGTGCGCTTTGAACAACGACACAATCAAATGATTAAGCTGTAAAAGAACGAAGAAGGTTAGCGACTATATAGCCGTCGTACTGTGACCATATGGTATCTTGATGGTCGCTGGCTGGACGGTCGACCGCAAGCCTGTTTCCGGGGCAAACGAAGACGCGGAATCCCCCACAACGACTATGGCGCAATCTTGGATTTGAGGTGTGAGGTACGACGGAAAGCGCGTTAAGGTGAGCTCAGACTCATGGCAGCTTGATTGATGCGCGGCGTCTTCTCTCGCGAGCAAGAGGGCTGGAGAGGAGGGAGATGAGCAGGAGGGCGGAAAAGGGAGGGAGATAGGTTAGCTTGCATCTCCTTATCTCCGTCCGCGGCTGTACATGGCGCTGCTAGGCGCGCCCGTGCGCGCCCTAACTTAGAGGTGATTTGTGGCGGGTGCAAAGCTTGGTTGACGAGAGATGGCTGATGGATATGAGTTCGCTGTGTTCCCGGGCGCCAATAGTTCGCTTTGAAGCGAGACACAGCACGAACGGGAATTAACAAGCCGCTGCTGCCGCTTTTCGTCACGTCAGCGTAGTGACAGCGAGTGTTAGTGGTCATCGAGCGAGATATGTTCTTGTTTGGCCGTACGTGCGTGGCACCATGCCCTGTTAATTTAATTAATAAGCGAACATTTACTGCAATTCATATGGATGATTAAACTTCGAGCCCTGCTTCGTGTAGTTCTCTAATAATTTGCTATCACTGTCGAGCATTGTGGGGAGAAAGTGGCACTTCTTTCTTTTTGCAGTCGCAGAATACCCCAATATCATTAGCATCGCAGCCTAAGTGCACGAACAAAGCAATCAAAGCAGATCTTAGTTCCTGCCATAATGTAATGTCACGCGCCAGAAGGAAGCTCGCACTATTCCGTAATCTTTTCGGCTTCCCACCAGGTTACGTTAAGGTGTGTTCAGACTTCCAGCGTGTCAGACCAACGAGAAGCCATCGCTGACTAAAATACGCTAGGGTTGCTTGAATGACTCAATAAGTATGCTCAGTGTGCGGGCTAGCTAGGTGTACTTCAAAAATGGTACTACGTTCAGAAGGGCAACACACGGCGCTGTATCATTCTTTGTTTTAGCTTAATGCGTGCAGTCAAGCGCCGTCATCGGCCATGACCGCTGCGAGAAGTGTGTATATATATATATATATATATATATATATATATATATATATATATATATATATGCCTTTTACAGTGAGCAGTTTTCGCTCAATGCACCAGAATTCGCGACCGGTGCGCCACCATTGAGCGTCTTCTGAATCGGGGAGCAAGCAGGCCCCAGGCGTCGCCTGCTGCTCCACTAACGTTACGTCGAGACACCGGGGATGGCTTAGTACTGTGCTCCGATTCACCTAAATTGTGAAACAACAGATGGAAGGTGTGCTCCGTCGATAATTGCAAAAATTGTGACAGACACTTGAAGGTGCGGTATGAGACTGTGTGCGTCCTTCATCCGCCTCATCTGCGCAACGAGCGGGCGTGTTTACGACCGTTTGTCATGCGGACCTTTTAACAACCAGGTCTGCCGCCAGCGCTAAAAATCCCAATTACCAGGCTAACACCTCCTGTAGAAACAGCCCAGCATTACCGCCACCGCGCCTGGAAGAATATGTCCCGGATCGTTGAACTTCGAAACGGACGAAAGTGAGGGCTACGTCCGCACTGCGCAAGCGCGACTGACTTACTCGAGCAGCTTTACGGGCTTTACTGTGAAGCCAAACGTCGAATAATATACGCGGGCACCGCGAGTTTTCTTGCTGCGTCCTGAATCAAACAGTAGGAGAGCGATCGCTCAGCCACTCGCCACATTTTTGTCCACGCGTACGTGAACACACACTTATTTGCGGTGTAAACAATCAGAAAACCTTTCTCAAATTTACTTATAAGCCGTGGTTGGAGCAGGTCGCTAACAGGCATATTCTGCGCGCGCGCACACGGATATTCCGGGCCCAAACGAAGATGTAGCTTATACAGTTAACGACGAGGACAGTTCCGCGGATGCGTAACAGCCTCAGATATCTAACGCTATAAAGGCCAGAAAAATAGAAGGAAAAAGTAAAGGTCCGGCTGCCGCATTAGTCGCCCTCATATATTAGGCTTGCACACAATAACATTGCAATACAGATTGACAATTCCTGCTTACATAAACCTCCGCAGATTCAACCAAAGTTCTGTTTCGTCTACGCGCTCACTGCTCACCGCGGTGACCGAAATAGCGGTTGTGTGAACCGTGCCATGCGACTCCCGTGGCCATCGCAGGCAAGCGTGAAAACACCGATTAGCAGGCGTTAAACAAGTGGGAGTGTCACCTTAACAAATAGGGCGACGGTCATGGCTATAATGCTGCAACGTGCAACATGCTCCCACGTTTTTCACGCCGGTGGCCAGTACACATGTACACATTGCGCTGTACACATATACCGGCGTGCCAAATCTCAGCACGTCATCCTCGCAGCTGTTTCTTTCGCTCCCTTCAGGCTATGCCTTAAGCTCTGCTGTTGGCCTGCGACAGTTCAGTGCTGGTTCCCCATAACAAGTAAACGACAGAGCTTTCCTGCTTCAGACAGAGCTAACCCCCCCCCCCCCCCTTCCCAGGAAGACAGAAGAGAGACAGGAAAGCTTGCGCTTGATGACGCTGGTGGAACTCTCAGAAAGCATGGCTGTGGTGCATTGTGTAATTCGCATTCGAATGGTGGTCGCATTTCGCAGAGTGCATGGCGTAACGGAAGTCTGGATAAAAAGAGCTATTCCTGCAATGGGACGCAATAGGTTCGAAGTGCTGGCGGTTGTCGTGGTGATGTAGATGATCTGTATTTGTTGCAGGAGACTCCCTCTGGACGCCATCATTATCCTGACGCACCTGACGGTCGACGAACACGAGGCGGGTCTGCCGTGTGTGATCACGGGAGGGGCGCCTTACAGAGTGTGGAACGTTACAAACATTTTGGGCATGGTGAGACATTTCTGCAACCTCCTAGGGTCGTCGGTCGAACCCAAATACTGAATGCAACAAATTTATTCTGACCCACTCAGTATGCGGCGTGTATTTTTTTTAGCTGCATCAAACTTCAGAAAATCGATATTGGAAGTTCCGTAAGTCGCAATGTAGAACACAGGGCAATAAGCAAGCATAGAGTGAATTTTTCAAATGGTGTTGACAATATCAGGAGACCATCAGGCCCATAGGCGTTTGATGCCATAGTGATCGTCGGCGAAGCGCAAACGTACGAAAAAGTTACGCCTCCACGTCGAAACTGCAGTGCATGCATTGAGGTCATGTTGGTCTCACAGACGAACCCGTGTGGTCCATCGAGCCGATACATGCAAAAATAATCAGAGTCTTAGACAAATTACACTGAAAGTAATGGTCGGACTCCACGATCAAAAGAGTCATTTGAACAATAAGTCAAGTGACCTAATCAAGAAATTTCGAGCCACTGTATTTCGACCTTCGTTTCATCTCGGGAAGTTTTAGGTGCCAAAACCACGTTTTTATTATGAAGCACGCTGTAGTGGGGGACTTTGGAAATTTGGACCAGCTGTGGTTCTTTAACGTGTACCTAAATCTAAGTACATGGGTGTCTTCGCTTCCATCAAAACGCGGCCGCTGTGGCCGAGATTAGATCCCTCTACCTCGTGCTTAGCAGCCTAACATCACAGCCACTAAGCAACCAAGGCGGGTTCATTTCGGAAGCACCCTTCTCAGGATTTGCCAAGTTGTTCAGTCTAGAAACATTCCTGACCTTGTATGAAAATGAAACGAAAAAAAAAAACAAAACCGACAAGACTTGTAGATGCTGGTATCTAGTTGGTATTCTGCGTCCCTGCAGCTCATAGTCATTTTTCCGGTCTTTGGGCAATTCTGGCGTACAGAAATACGGAATTTGGTTTTTGTTCATTGTCAAAAAAAGAAAGAAAAAGTCGTTCAAGGAGGCATTCCCATTCTGACAGTGAAACAGCCAAACAGCCTTCATTCAGCGCTCTTGAAGAATGCTGGCCCCAATATTACTGCGCAAGCCATATGCTGGGCATACATGAAGACAGAACACCACCGTGGGGTGCGATCTTGTACGCGTTCCAAAATAGAGCGGAGGCGGTCCGTTCTTCACGTCACGAAATAGGCGCTATGTTCCGTTCCGTTCGTCCGATAGCAGACGACACGGAATGATTGACAGCAGATATCACGTCACAATAGATGTCATGGCGTTCGGCACGGTTCAAATTGCCGAATCGTATTTGGCTCGGTGGAACGAACCACCTCCGTTCTATTTTGGAACGCGTACAAGATCGCACCCCACATGTCTCATTGCGCACGCTTGAAGTGGAAGAATGCAAACTAGCATGGCTGAAGGGGTGCAGTAACTTGCTCAGTTATTTTCAGGAGATTGATGAGGGCTGTCGCGACTACCTCCCTTTAATATTACTCTTCCTTGGACGCTCTAAGTCAATTAATTTACGTAATTTCCCCTATGTTGTTCTTGGTGTCAGTGTTTGTTGGCTTCTTATGATATAACTAATAAAAAAATCGGGCCTCGGATAATCCCCTTCTTTCTACTGTATTGAATAACGAGGGTGTTGAATCCGGCAACGCTGATGCCTTCACGTAGCATGTGTGGGTTTATTGACCAGTCGCCTTCACCCAAAAAGGTCACGTTCTCATGACACCTGCGGCGAAAGTTGTAGGTTCGGTCTCGACCTGCGGCAAGTTGTTTTTTTTTTCATCCGCTTTCCTTTCCATTAATTTATCGTTTCTTTATTTTATTTGTTGAGAACAAGCAATTTCCCCTATGTTGTCCTTTATGTCAGTGTTTGTTGGCTTCGTATGATACTATGGATGTGAGATACAAATAAATCCAAGTCTGCGCAATGAATTCTTCGTGACATTAATTGGTCGTGATTTCTAAGTAATTGGCAAAACCTTCTTGCTCTAGGAAATTAAGCCGATCTCAGCATTTCATCTCCGCGAAAAGATTTTCCTTTTCTAATTGTGTCGAAATTAAAGAAGACAATAGGCACATGCCTTCAAGCATGTATCAGTGGGATTGTTGATACGAAATATTACGTGTAATAACTATATGCGCCATTCAACATGTACAAGCAGCAAACAGCCTACAGCAGTCCGCAGCCCGTCCCATTCTGTAGAGGCAGGTAGCAAGTTTCAATAAACATGCATTTCTTTTGTGACGAAAGTTCATTACCAGAAGACATCTGAAACAATCTTGGCGCAGAACCTAATAAACAAGCTTTACATGGCACGTAAAATGGATAAAATTAACATAAAAGAGCGGTCCACGTTGGCTAACAATTATCACAATAATATTTCTGACTGAAGAACAAATATCGAAATGAAGCTCACTCGGCTGCAGTCTAGAAAAAAACGAGCTACCATTCTGTGCAGCCGCATCGATAAGCACCTCAGAAGCGTGCCCTATACACCAGCGGATCACAGTGGTCTGCTGACGTTCAATGTACCGGTCTGAGCAGGCGCTTTCCTGAAAATTCCCGTTGCCATAGAATCAGAGATCGCAGAGCATTCGCTCTTCCATGGCACTGTGACCGGGTTGAAACCAGCCACGCAGTCACCGCGGTTGTGGGTCGTCCACTACGCACAACCGGCCCACCGACGTGTTGTACAGGCCAAAGTGACGCTGGAGCTCTTCGTCGGTCGTATTGACGTTTGCCTCCACTCGAAGGAAAGACCCGAGCTGCTGCTGCCACCGCCATGACAGTTACGAGTTCAATTCATGGGCTTTCGCAGTTGGCGAGTATCGCCCGAGTTGGCTTGTCAGTCAAAAGCATAGGCCACGCCCCACGCGTAGGATGCCACTATTGTGCGCGTACACGGTATATGATTAGGCCAAACCCAACGTGGTTGACGGCTACAACAAGGCACTGGTGAGAGACAGCAACAAACGTGAACTTCAAATTATAACACTCACAATCGGGGAATATGCTATCGCTGATGGAGCTGGCCCCACGATCGAAAAGACATCTAGCGTCGACTGTTCCTTGTTTCTTTCTCTTTCTGACTGCGAAGGAACCTCAACACTAGAACTTGTGTCTTAACCATGTAGCACATACCAAATGGCTGTCGGCACATCACTGCAGCTGCTTGCAATGTGTTAGCCACGGCGGACAACGATGACGAAGAGATGCCGGAGAGCTCATCCCATTCTCAAACGGCAACGTATGATATCTGTCTCTTGGGATTATCGACCTTTCACCGGTGATGCGTCTGCTACCCAATGTCCCGCACACATCCAGCGCTGACAATCGCTCCTCGATCGCTCCTCGATCGTGGCCCCGCTCATGCAACTTTGGGAAGGCGATGGGGTGGGAATGGCTAGGAAGATGCAGCTTTAGCAGTTGCAGACCAATTAGTGAGGGCATGCTCTCACTGAGAATTCGTTTTAGTGTTGAACATTCACTGGCAGTCGATAGCGACGTTGGAAGTTCATAGCTGGCTGACGCATATGCAATGCTTGCCCACATGGCCCCTACTTCTCCCGTTGCCGACTTTCGAGCCACTGGTCGTTCGCCGAAGACGCTCTGCGAAGCGAGAAACCATGTGTTTCCCAAATGCGGGCACGCCTCATTGACACGGGCCAACCACTGACGGTGAAAAAAACGAAACTGACGCTTTGCCATTACAGACTCTGTATCGCTCGCTATAATCCCGTTTGGAGGAAAACTTAAGCGACCGTTAAACGGGAAGCAAAACGCCTCGACCTCCGTAGTACCTAGGCAAAGCCACACTTATAAGCAAGATTCCCCAGCGGAAAGTCCGCACATTTCTCTCTGGGGAATTTCTGGGTTATAGTGAACGCGAAAAAGAAGTTCTCGTGCTACGAGCTTCTTGTCGCCCCTTTCAGCAGAAATTGTTCAATTTTTCGTCATTCTGCTCAGGCTTCGATCTTTGTCAGAGCTTGACTGCATTAAAAAAAAACAACGTATTTCTTCAAATGATATTTCAATAACAATAATAGCAATAATATTTCTTATGCTTCACCGTATCAAAAAAAAAGAAATAAGTAAAACACCAAAGAAATAAGTAAAAGAAAATCAGTGCTCTTGCACTCGGCGAAGAAGAATGACCAGCGAAGCCGTGTATGTGGGCCCCTTGAATGCGAACTGTCCATTGCGGTGCGTCAAGAGCCGTATGCACATAAATATAAGACGCCCACTTTCCAGTAGGGCCATAATGAGGCTTCTGCATTCTCGCATATAATCGACCTCCTCACAATGCCTCCCATTCTGTCCAATTTGTATCCTTCTGCGCCTACCTAAATTCCGTACTGATGCCAGCGGTCACGGAATTAGCGCTGTAATGGCAGAACGCCAGCGCGGCCATGACCGTGTTATCGCTTACGCCAGCAGGCTCCTCTCGCCCGCGTAGTGCAATTATTCCATCAGTGAGCGTGGGTGTCTGGCCCTAGTTTGGGCGGTTGTGAAGTTCCGCACATTCTTATATGGCCGACCCCTTTCTGTTGTCACAGACCATCACGCGTTTTGCTGGTTATGCTCACTGAAAGATCCTACAGGAAGACTTCGTATTCGAATATTCGTATTCTGTCACCTACAAATCTGGCCGACTACACAAGGACGCTGACTGCCTGTCTGACTACCCGGTAGACGAGGCTGACGACGCCGACAGTAGTACCGCCAACGGCATTTTCTCTGTGTCTGCCTTGACTAACATCGCCGATGAGCAGTACCGAGACCTATCCCTGCGAGCTCTCATCCAGTGTCTGCGCCCCACACCTACCGACGCATCCGTTCGCTGATATGTCCTCCGGGGCGGCATTCTGTATTGAAGGAACTTCCTCCCTAACATCTCTGATCTTCTTCTTGTAGTGCGAAAACATCTACGACAAATTGTGCTCTTCGAGATGCATGACGCACCCACTGCAGGACATCTTGGTGTAACCCGCACATACGACCACGTCTGCCGCCGCTTCTACTGGCCTGGTCTCGCTCGTTCCGTCTGACGCTATGTTGCTGCCTGTGATCCCTGCCAGCTTCGGAAAACACCTCAGGTGCTACCTGCCGGTCATCTCCAGCAGATCACCGTCCCTGTTGAACCGTTATATTGCGTTGGATTAGACTTCCTCGGTCCCTTTCCCAAGTCATCCTCTGGGAACAAATGGGTAGCCGACGCAACTGATTACGCCACCCGATACGCTATCCCGCGGGCTCTCCCTACGAGTTGCGCCACTGACGTCGCAGACTTTCTCTTGCGCTGCATTATCTTACCTCATGGCGCCCCGCGACAGCTGCTTACTGACCGTATGCGTAACTTTCTCGCGAAAGTTATCGCCGCCATTGTGCGTTCCTGCTCCATTCAACACAAGCTGACTACCTCATACCGTCGTCAAACCAGTGGCCTGACAGAGCGGTTAAACCACGCTCTTACTGATATGCTGTCCAAGTACGTTTCCAAAGACCACCACGACGGGGACATTGCCCTCCCTTCCTTACGTCACATTTGCGTATAATTCTTTCCGGCATGACACCGCCGGATTTTCTCCATTTTATCTACTGTACGGTACCGAACCGACCTTGCCCCTTGACACGGTACTTTCTACTGCTGCGATTTCAACAAGCGAGTACGCGCGCGACGCCATCGCCCTCGCCGACCGTGCACGCCAGCTTGCCCGTGCTCAACTTACGGCCTCGCAAACCACTCAGCAGCGTCAGTACAACGCCTGCCACCCTGGCGTACAGTTTTCGCCTGGTGCGCTCGTGCTCCTGTGGTCGCCCTCTCGTCACGTCGGACTTTCAGAGAAGCTCCTTTCGTGATACACAGGGTCCTACAGCGTGCTGCGCCAGGTGACGCCTGTGGCGTACGAAATTGCTCCTGTCCGTTGAACCTCGTCCTCTACTCTGGCATCTTGTTATGTCGTGCACGTCAGTAGGCTCAAGGCCTATTGCACTGCTTCCGAGTCCTGCCTTTAGTCGCTCCGGGACGGCGCTTTTGCCTCCGGGGATAGTGCTACGGAACAATATTTGCGATGACAAAGAGGCGAGCAGGGTGAAGACGACGACGATTAGAGGCTTGCGCGGGCTGTTGCCTCTTGGCCAACTTGCGGCGTATTTCCTTTTAAATATACTTGTATACAGCTTTTCGTCTGCGTCTTCCTGCGTAATACATCAACATAACAATATTTTATGCTGCTCCTTTACAGTAAAACAAATCAACTGTATTAATGCCCGTGTCATGCCACGTTCAGCAAGTATTTGCCACCCTCATGCCGGCAACACCCTTCGCTCAAAATCGTTGCTAGCGCGGGGCTCCACTTGCAGGCGACGAGCGAACGCGACCGCCATCCCCACCGCATCGCTTGTCGCTTTCGCGCGCCAGATCACTTGCATGGCGTTTATACTTCACTGACTGCTGTCGCGCAAACTCAGGCCAGCGACAAACTCGGGGATCGTGCATAGTACCCCTGATCTTAAAGGGACACCTAAGGAGAGTACTGTATATGGAGGAAGGCAGGTCGACAAGTTTCGTATAAGAGCAATGCGAAAACCGGCCGTCAGCTTCGGCACTAGGATTATGCTTAGTGGCAACCACCAGGGGCCGAATCCACCATTCTTTTCGTTCATAAGTGATTTTTGCTATTGGTTGGCGGCCTGCGCTAATAATATATCCAGCATCAGGATTGGCTAGCATTTTCTCTTTCGAATAATTCTTGCGTAATAGGCTTTGTGAATAAGTGGCCTGGTACTGTCGTCCGCAGAAAGATCGATGCGAGTTAATCTGTCCGCAAGCGTTTTCTCGTCAGTGGGCTACCGGTCTACCGGAAGCAGTTACGTGAGCAACCGCCCTTGTGGCGCCATGTTGCTTAAACAAACAGAGAACAAGCTGATTAATGCAGTGACCCTCCATATTGTGCCTAACCCTAGCCTTATGATTTTTTGAAATGCCACCCCAGTGACGCCGAAACGGGGGGGTCACTAGGAGGGCGCCACTTTGCAAGAAGTTGTTGTTTGTTTTGGGTGCTTTGTTAAAGTCACGTCCACTATATTTCATTGCACGTCATCACACGTCATGCAGAAAATAAGAGGCGGGCATACAGCTGAAGCAGCGCCCAGCTGAGATTGTGCACGCTCCAGCACCAATAAGGGTAAAACGACTGGGAATGTGGGCTGTCGCAGTAGACCGCTGGCCAGCATGCACTGCGCCGGGACCCAGCAATACTGAAAAACACAGGATGCTACAGCCTAACTAATGTTCTAAATCGTCGGTAGCGACATCACCACTAGCATTTGGTACTTTTCCATCGTAATTTATTCATCGTGAACACTTAACAGATTGAAACTTGTATGATGTATTTCGCACATGCACGACGCAGAAGAACGGTTCAAACGCGTTGTAATTGGTCGTCACGAGATGTCGCCACAGGCGTTGCTACTGCCCTCCACGCACTCGGTAACGCGGCATTCCACAAAACGTACATTTATGGATGGGCTAAAACTAACTCCGAACTGCTTGCTCCACCGAATGACCTTCTCTGCATCATCCGTATCGCGTCTTTTTTCTTTCCCGCGCAGCAAGTTGTTATGGGAAAAATGGCGAAGCAGCAAGAGTGGGTCACGAACACCACCTTAACCGTGTCTGTGTCCCTCTGCACACGCGTCTACATGCCAGTAAAGAGGACTGGTGGCCTGGACGAGAAGTGCATCGACCACATGCACCGCCCCAACACCACGGCTGCCGTGAGTGTTGATTTGATTACCTAGCAGTCATCGCGATACGAGATAGGAAAAAAATACTAAGCTGATTAACCCGGACAATGAAAAAGCGGAACAGCAGCAGTGGCGGCAAACCCGAGACATCAAGTTATCAAGAGGGCAGTTCCAATTGCGACCGGCTCTAATTACGCGAGTGTGTCACACACACACACAAACACACACACACACGCACACGCACACGCACACACACACACACACACATACGCGCGCACACACACACACACACGTGCGCGCACAAACACACGCACGCACACACACACACACACACGCGTGCGCGCGCACACAAACACACGCACACGCAAGCACACACATGCAAGCACACGCACGCACGCAGACACGCACACACACACACACGCACACACACACTCACACACGCGCGCACGCACACACGCGCACGCACACAAACGCGCATGCGCGCACAAACACACACACACACACACGTGTGCGCGCACAAACACACACACACGTGTGCGCGCACAAACACACGCACACACACACACACACACGCGCGCGCACACACACAAACACACGCACACGCAAGCACACGCGCGCAAGCACACGCACGCACGCACAATAAAAAATAATTTAAAAAGGTGAAAAACGAAGTTCTGTGCCAAGTCGCAGCTGTGGTTGTCTGAACTGAATTAGCAAGACGTAGGTGCCGCTCAATATGCACGAAAGAAGGAAAATCCTACTTAGAGCTACACGAATATGAAGCGCGGTGCTTCACCCTATAGTTTTATTTGTCAGTTGCACAACATAACCCAATATAAAGTTACTCATATAGTAGCAGTGATGAGCACTGGTCGAACGAGGAATGTCGCTAGAGCGAATGCTTCGACAACGAAGCTCGTCTTCATGAGGGCAGCAAATGCTGTCAGCAGTGTTTAACGTACGCGTAGCTCACTCTCCCTCACCTGTATGAGGGAGAAGAGGAGGGGAGGAGGTGGAGGAGGAGTAGAATAAGCTGATGGGTGGTGTGGGGTAGTTTTTGTATACGCATATTATGTACGTATATTATAAGATGATTCGGGCAGCCTTGGTATGCATTGGAGTTTGTCGCGGAAACATACGTTTAAATGCTAGTAAGTGTGTTCGCGTTATCTGTGCTAGGATGTGATCTCAACGCAGGTATAATATAAAATTAGCAAGACGCCAGCCGGGGAACTAACAGAATGCACTTAATTGCGAATTAACTTTACTAAGCCACTAAAATTAAGGAAGAAAGGCGCTATTATATCAAAATCCAGTAGCCCAGAAGAAACTTCAAGCAGACAAGGGGAAAAATCGAATGTATTTTTTTTTTGCTGTGCGCACGTACTATAGTTTACGATGGTGAAATATATATTTGATTTTAAAAAATATAAAGGTATCAGCAGGCTCCTCGGGCTCAAAACTAATGTGCTTATACTCATGCCAGCATCCTTCTCTTTCTTCTGGCGTTTTCTTTTTTTTTCAGCCGACACGAACATCTCGAGCCCTTTTTGAACAAGCGTAGGCAAAAACTGAGAGTCCACATGTTCCACTGCATTTTCACGTCACATGGGAATGTCTTGCAATATACTAACTTGGGGACCCCTTTATCAGTGGCGTGTACTGGACGTATCACATAAGAATTAGTGAATGAAAACAGTAATAAGCGTTAATTAAAAAAATCACAAGCAAGGAAATAGGTAAAAAATAACATTTTGCGTACATTAATGGACAAACACTCTTCGGTACTGCTTTTTTGTCCTGCTGTGTAACCTCGCTCTTCGGACGAATCTGAGCGGTAAAATTTTGTGCCACTTTACAAACAAATCGCAAATAGGAGCAAACGTCGAAAACAGCGTATTTTGCCTGCTGACCGTACGCAGTCCTAAATGTACACGAACTCGGCATCATAGGGGCTGGAAGCTACTCTACGCATGAGGGTAAATACACAGTTGGGGTAACACAAAGCTGGGGGTAAATACAAAGTTGGGGGTAAATACAAAGCGAGACGACGAATGAGAGCGCCGTCACGGAGAGAGTTGATCAAAAGCACCCAACGCAAAACTGATAATTTTTGCGAATAGAAATGTGGAAAAAACAATTATCCTTCATGTAACCCGAAAGAATCTTAGAACGACAGAATGCTGAGCTAGTTGAAAAACTTCCCAAATAAAAGAACTTCCAAAATAAAAAAAATGAAAACAGTTTCAAGAAAAAAGAAACCCAATGTTCTACAAAAGACAGCTTCCTCGTTGAAGTACCCGCGCACTTATACGATACCCTCCTAAGGTCGTTTCGTATAGGTTGAAATACAGGTCCAACATTCTCCCGAACCACTTACCACTTCCCTTAACCACTTCCACTTATCTAAATAGAACGGTGCACCGTATAAAATAGCAAATAATGTAGAGCGGCGTTTCATATACAAGAATCGTTGGCCGTTAAATTATGCATAACAAGAATGTGGAACTATGACCTAGTAAAATAACTACACCTATTCCGAATAGGAATCCACGTAACTGCGACCATTGTCACAGACATTGCCTCTTTCGCCTCTGCCGGGAACTATTCCTATGCGTGTGGCGCATTGTGCCCATTATTAAACATGATTCCAAGGAGAGGGGTGTGTAGCAATGTTCCCGAGATAGAAGTAAAATAGTACGTTGAATACCGTTCAGGAAAACAATGGCCGCGTTTCTATGGATACGGTAGACGCGTATTGTATTAGTTTATGTGCTCCAACGCCACCGCTTACACTAACGCAAATTTACCTCTCTAGCAAGCTTACGTCACCTGGTGTTGCATTTGAATGTTAGCGCTCTCTCATCATATAAGCCTGCCTTTTGCTGCCTAGTTGATAAATGCGTCGAAATTACCTGCGCGGTGTTGGCTACATTCCGTCATGTTCTCCGTCTCCGCGTGAGCCAATTCACGCGACGGTTATTTTACGGAAGCGTACGGCATCGCATCTGAACACTAAAATTTCCCAGCGTTGTGTCTACAAGTGTTTCTATCATAGGCGGAAAGTTTTCGTTTCCCCGCTGAGGGTTGGGACCCTCTCCTATATATATATATATATATATATATATATATATATATATATATATATATATATAACGAGAAGAAAGGGGGTTAACCGAGGGGCCCGATTATTATTAGTCATATCATAAGAAGTCAACAAACAGTGACACCAAGGACAACATTGCTTCTGCTGAATAAAGGAAGTAAACAAACGATAGAATAATGGAAAATTATAGTGGATTAAAAAACAACTTGCCGCAGGTGGGAACCGAACCCACAACCTTCATCCACCTTTTCATCCACTTTAATTTTCCATTAATCTATCCTTTCTGCATTTCATTTATTAAGCACAAGTAATGTCCCCTATGTTGTCCTTGGGGTCAGTGTTTGTTGGCTGCTTATGATATGACTATATATATATATATATATATATATATATATATATATACAATCTAATCTAATCTAATCTGCAGGTCAAGCGCATCCACTTATGTACAAGAATCATCGAAGGTTAGAGAGTAATTGGTGGTGCCCGCGTGCATTACAGTAGGTACTACACAATTCGCATCGCACAAGCAAACAGATCACACAAGCTTCCGCGACAACAGAACCGCCGATAACATTTGAGAAACTTCCGATACATGCGGGCGCGTGCCGCGCATATTGACAACATTTGTTAGACGACGAAAAGCGCTCGCCCGTGGGAAAAGCATCGTCCCGATGCAGGAAAGCGCAACAGCACACAGCCCCCCCCCCCCCCACAAAAAAAAAAAATAGAAAGACGAAAGCTCATTTGATGAATGTCCCAAAGGTCGTTAGCGCTGGGAGAACGGCTTCAGTCGCACGACGTGGACTATTTCAGGATATGAGCGGCGCCGCAGTGACAGCGAAACGCCGTCTGGCCCGACTTCATCATCGAGTGCGCCAATGAGTCGGATGATCTTATGGGGTCCGAAATAGAGGCGTAAAAGCTTATCGCTGAGTCCTCGCTGAGTCTGCGTCAGCCACCGGGGCCTGCCAATAACCGGATCGTAAGCCTAAGGACAAAAATAATTCCACGCCTCGGAGGCCGTCCACTGCGTCGTCGATAGGGGGAAGAGGATAGACATCTTTCCGCGTTATCTTCTTGAGTCGTCAATAGTCTACACAAAAACGAATTGTCCTATCTTTCTTTTTGACCAGCACTAGCGGAGAAGCCCCGGTACTGTGTGATGGCTGTATCACGCCACGTCGGAGTATGTCTCCTGCGTGCTCATCGATGACACGGCTCTCCGTCACAGACACAAGGTATGGACGTTGGCGTAGAGGCGCGTGACTGCCGGTGTCGATGTGATGAATGACTGTGTAGGCACGTCTTAACATTGTGTTTGGAGGTCGAAAGTAGTTCGAAATCGGTTAAAGAGGTCGACGACCTGCGGCGTTCACGCAGAGTGAGGTTGGGATCAATATACGGAGCAAACGTTAGGTCACATGCGAGTGCAGGCGCAGAGACAGGGAGAGCCATGGCGTCTACTTGAAGAGGAATGGAGTCATCAGGCACATCGTAGACAGAGCTCGTGTCGAATTCTCCAGCAATACGGAGGCGATCGCCATGATGTAAGCTTGATGGACACGAAAATGGATTCGAAACGTAAAGTGCGCTGGAGCTTTGGCGAAAGGGAAGGAGGGCAAAGGAAAGCAAAAAGTGATGACGGCGTGCAGCAAGTTGAGATGGCGTGAAAAGAACTGTGGAATCGTAGAAAGCAGAACAGGAAATAGGTACAAGGGGGGAAGAGAAAGGAGGGACATCAGTGTCGGTGGCAGCGAACACTCGAGCAGAAGGTGGAGGCAAATGTTCAGAAAGACTGCCGCAAAATGGAGTCAGTGCAAGTTCTCCGCGGGCACAGTCAATAATAGCTCGATGAGATAGAGGAAGTCCCATCCTAGAATGATGGCATGGGAGCAGCGTGGAAGCACAACAAACTCAATGTGGTATAAACTGTCTTTTATCGCGACATGGGCTGCACATATTCCTAAGGGCTCAAATGGCTCAGCGCTTGCTGTACGCAGCGAAATGGCAGAAAACGGCGTCGCGAATTTTCGGAGCGTACGGCGAAGCTAGTCGGCAATCACGGACACTGCGGCACCCATGTCAACAAGCTCGTGAACGTCGATACTTTCGGCAAAAACTTCAATGACGTTCGTAGGGAACAAACGAGGCTTTGAGCAGTTCGAAGAGATCGCAGTTCTGGCCTCCGGAACTGCGCCTTTTAGTTTTCCACCAGAGCTGTAGGGTGGCAAACGATGTTGGACAGGGAACGTCGACGGGGAGATGGAGACGAACGAGTGTTGAAGCGTTGGCGAACAGGAGATGAGTTGATGAGAAGTGTGGAACTGGTGGCGAATAACTGGACTGGGAGTCAGGAGCATTCCCTTGAAGTCTAGCAGTGTCGGGAGGATACCAAACCCGCCGGCGGCAGAACCGTGCCACGTGGCCAGCAAAGCCACATGCGAAGAAGATCGGCCGGTTGTCTTGGGTACGCACGGATTGTCAACAGGGGGCCTAAGTAGGGGTACACAGTGCTGAGCTGGGCGTAGGGGCTGCGTGGGCCTGCAGAAACCGCTTCTGGGCAAGAAGTTCGCAGCTGCAGAAGGCGAGGCGTAGAAGCTGCTTGAGGCCGTGTAGTCGCGACTTCAGGCCGAAGCCTTGGCCTGGCGACGACGACAGCGTACGTGAGCGGAACCGGCGCTGAAGGTGGCTCATTAGCATGAGGTAGTGCATTCCTGAGTTGTTTATGTATGACCCGTCGGAGTACTGGAGACAAAAAGGACTCGGACGACTGGGTAGTAGGAAGCAATGACCGTTGGCGCGCGACTTCTTCGAGAAGGAATTGCTTAATTTGTTCGAAGAATAAAGAGTGGGCGGGAGCAGCACTGGAACTGTCGGTTAAAGCCGAAACCGTGTCGTGCGGCGCGGCAGCTCGGCGCGTAGTAAGGCGTTGTTTGCGGAGCTCATCGTAGCTCTGGCACAGGGTAATGACCTCGTGAATCGTTTGACGATTTTTCCCCAAGAGCATTTGGAAGGCGCCATCCTCTATGCCCTTCATGACATTCTTGATCGTTTGAGAGTCGGGCATAGCGGGATCAATGCGCCGGCAAAGCTCAACTACGTCTTCAATGTAGGTGGTGAGTCTTCACCCTTTTGCTGAGCGTGATTACGCAAGCGTTGTTCAGCGCGAAGCTTGCGCCCAGCAGGGCGACCGAAGACTTCTTTAAAAGAATTGGTAAGTGCTGTCCAGGTGGAAAGGTTGGATGCATGATTACGGAACCAGAGATTCGCGGCTCCAGAAAGAAGATGACGTTAGTCAGTTTAGCTGTGTCATCCCGTTCGTTATGCGCACTCAAGCAATCGTATGACGAGAGCCAATCCTCCACGTCATGGTCGTCGCTGCCGGTGAAGACTGGAGGATCTCGTTGCCGTAGAGCACCGAAGCAGACGACAGGCGATGCCAGGGGAGTATCGGGCTGCAGGGCGTCCTTAGGCATGGCAGAAACGGTAAGGAGCGCCCGGCTGCGGAGTTCCAGGTTGGTAGAGGGCCCAGCACGTCCACCAAACGTCAAGAGGCGTTATAGTTTAATTGGTAGAACCCTCAGGTAGTAGAACATCGCAGCGAAAGGTCACACAGCTTAGATAACACAGGCACGAGGCTTCCAACCACTCCTTGTCGTCATCTTTCTCGATGCAGTGCCTGCTGCTCGTTCCTCTCCAGTACATACAGAACATCACGGCCACGGCAGAAATGCGCCTAGAGCGTCCATATTTGTGATGCCTCAATAAAAAAAATGCCGACATGAGAAAATATGGATGAGCTAGCCGCCGCGGGCCCTTCTGATGCGCTTGTCCTCCTATTGTCATGATTTCCAGAAATAAAATGAAAGTATGAATTAAAAATTTGAAGGACGTTTGTATTTCACCTTTAATAGCGGAATGCGATATCATTCCAAGATCTCTGACTGCTTCTCACGCTACCGGTAACGGCAGCTTATTTGACCATAGTCGGGAAACGCTTGCGGAGAATGCTTTGCAGGAAGGCGAGCTTTCTGGTCGAAATGCGGCCTCTTGGACGGGCGACGATACCACGGAGGCGAGCGCTATTTCAAGACGTTGCAAGGAACCGGGCGCGCCCTTCTATAAGCGTTGAGAATTGCGCGCTCCGGTGCGCGCAAATCTCGAAGACCATGGCCGCCCTATGAATGACAGAAACGCTGGAAAAGTGGTTTGTGTTTTCAGCTTCTGCGTAATGTATTGTTTTCTCGTACATTCAAATTACCATCCCAGGCTATCATGTCTGCAGGTTGAGCGCCTACATTCTAATAGAGTACGCTCTTAGCCACAATAAAATTTTACGTGACAAGGTAGAGGCAATTCAAAGGAAACCTATAATGATGTGTGTGACTGAACTCTGGTAATGACACCTTAGGGGTGGGGGTGGTCTTCGGCATCGCTTTGGTCAATGTTTTCCGGTAAAAGGGACCTGGGGCCGTATTCTGTAGCGGTTCCTTTGGGAACCGGTTCCTTTCGGCTGTTGCCATTGGTCGGCGCTTCGATGTCGTCATCTCTGGTGGGCAGGACGACAAATTTTGATGACGTCACACAGGTTGCCAATCTTCTGGAAAGGAACCGGTTCCCTGCTAGGAGCGGAACCGCGGAGAAGTGGTTCGTTTGAGAGTCGCGCGCGGGGGCGAGCATGATGTCGAGTGTTGCTAGGGCAACCGCGGCTGCCGGCTAATCTCGCGCCAGCTGACGAGCCGGCACCTAGACGAGACGAGACAGAGACGGCAATGGCGGCTCCCTTGGTTGTGCTGCTGGCGAGTGCCGAAAGACAACGACGCGACGAGAGGCAACGACGCGACGCGTTCGGCATGGCCGAAGAAGAGTTTCGAAGGCATTTTAGTCTCTCCAAAGACGTAGTGCGACGTCTTTGAGATGAGCTGGAAGGACATCTCGGACCTCAAAGATTGCGTGGTGTCGACACTACGATGAAAGTGCTGTGCGCGCTGCGGTTTTTTGCCACCGGGAGCTTTCAACAGTGCGTCGGGAATGAAGAAGCGATTGCACTGTCGTAGCCTTCGGTCAGCCCCGGATCATTACAGCCGTCGCCAAGGCCATTACGGTTGTGGGCAAGGAAAAAGGATGGGTTAGATTCCCATCCACGGCGCAACAGAAAGCCGCCGTCAAGGAAGGCTTTCTTAGCCGTGGAAAAATTCCAGGAGTTCTAGGATGTGTGGACGGGAGTCTGATAGCCATCGTTCGCCCTAAGAAGCTCGGCCCCGGCGAAACGGAATCGTACTGGAGCCGTAAAGGGTATTACACCCTCAACTGCATGGTCGTGAGTATTGTTCATTGACAAATATTTTCGATATGTGTTTGCGCGAATGCACGTTGTAAAAAACTTCGTTTCGTTATTTTTCATCAATTGCCGGCAATACTTGCGTTCCTATTAGAGAAAGTAGCGTTTGTGTTGTATGTGTAATGACGACTTTGATCTTTGCATAGAACACGGCCGCACTTTTTCAGTGCTCTCCAATCACAGTTGAATAGCCTTTTCGATGCTACAATGTAAACACATTACGCGCGACTTAAACCGGAATAGACGCCGTAGCAGTGAAGGGAGTCTTCGTCTGCGAGCGATCCTAACAGAAGACGAGCCCTTGTGATTCTTATTCGACGTAAAACTAAAGCATTGTGGCCAACAGACTGTAAACGCGAAAAGGAGCATCCCATCAAGGAAAATGGTGTGAGGGAGAATGAGAATGTGTGGACACCCATTTGCTCTAGCTGTCAATACGGCACATGCTGTTTCCGCGTACTTTCGCTTGTAATAGGCCCTTTGTCTGAAAAAAAAAAACATAGGTTCACTCTTTAGCAGAATCTTATACAATATGGACGGAAGAAACCAAAGGAATTATTTTGCGCATTGTGTTTTTACTGCACGCCATACATGAGCATCTGAACACATGCCAACATTGCATTTGTAGGTTAAGATGACACTGTTATCATGCTGATCATTAGTTCAACTGCCTACTGCGTATGTTGATATCTCCTTTTCTGTAATTGTGTTCACTGACTGAACAGTAACTGTTTGGCAAGTAGTGTTGTAAGCAAAAGGTTGTGCCACATATTTGTTGCAGTGGCACTGACACCTTCTCTTTGCTTTCCCTTATGAGGTGTGCGACGCGAAGCTGAATATCCTGGAAATTGACCCACGGTTTCCGGGATCGTGCCACGATTCATTCGTCTGGAGGCATTCTACATTTCGCCGCCGCCTCACTCGTGGCCTGTTACTTCATGGAGAAGTCTTGCTTGGTAAGTGCACCTGAAGTAGCAGTGCTTCTTCCACATGTAAAACATACACAGTCAAATAGTTTTGCATCCTAGCAAACTTTAAGAAAGCGTGATTTGCTAGAATTGTGTTGTGAATGCAGCGGTACCTAATGAACCTGCAGCGACTATCGAGAGAAACAAGTCTCTCTTAAAAGGCAGATATTTGTACCAGCATGTATACAACAGCTGACATGTTATGCTGTTTATTTATTAATTTCAATACACTGAATGCCAAGTGGAGCGCTACAGGCAGGGGTGGAATTCTACAGAACACGTCGAAATGGCAGTTTTCAAGCATGGTGGAAAAGGGTTGGTGACAATGGACTCGGGGACCTGGTCCCTGGTCACTGTCCTTGGAACAAAGGAATAAGCGTGTGCGTGAAACTTTCGGCATCGACGTTAGTGATCGGTGTAGTATATATTGTAGAATGGTGCAAGTTGCGCTATTTTGCTTTGTGTCGCAATGTGTGTGATTTTTTTTGTTGCAGCGACATGTGGTGCTGGAGTGATTAGAAAGGATCAAACGGGTAGCTCGATTTTGGGTACCTTCATGAGAAGAGGTACGAAAGGTAGAGCAAGGATCCCAGATACTGGCAGCATATTCGAGAGTAGACCTTAGAAGTGTTTTATAAAATAACACTTCTGAAGAGAGAAGAGCTAATAAGTTTTAGTGGAAGATGTACATTTGGGGAGGGGCAAATGGGATGAACGGAGCAGAAAACCACGAGTATGAAATAAATATTACATGTCCAACTTAACCTGAGATAGAGATTTGCAGCCAAGACAACAGGTGAAATAGGGCTTTTCTTTAAAATGAGTTGAACTTTCTTTACAACTTTCCGGGAAGGTCAATGTTTGATAGATATTGCAACAATAAATCCAAGACCCGCTCCTGTTGTAAAAGGGCCCTGGCGTAGACTGTGTTCTTGCATTGCGCCTTAATGTATCCATTTCGTTCACTAACATGCAACACTTTACAGGGGACTCTGGGTACCGGCTAGCGCCATGGATCATGACTCCTGTGCCTGGTCACCCAAATCGCCTCACGGCAGAGGGGCGCTATAATGAGGCACACGCATCAATGCGAAATGCCGTTGAGCGGTGCATAGGAGTCGTCAAGAGCCGCTTCCGATGCCTGCAGATGTATCGGGTGCTCCACTACTCGCCTCAGAAAGCAGCCACTATTGTTGCAGCTTGTGCAGCGCTGCATAACCTCTGCCTTGCAGCAGGCGTGCCTCTGCCAGACGACCCAGATGATGACGGTGCACATGACGACAGCGCACAGCGGCCAGCCCAGGCACAAGTGCCGCTTCAAGTACAGGTGCCACCGCAGGCGCACCCTGTACAGCCTTCTCGAGCTTTGTTTCAATGAGGCCGTGCGGTGCGCGAATCCATAGTTGGTGTGTTTCGGCTGCCCAGAAATTTGCGCATTGCCTACCTGCAAAGTGTGCGCCGGCACATTCGCTGGCAAATGAGGCGGAGACACGTGCTGGTGGAACATGTTTTATTTTTCTTTTCATGAAGTAAATAGGCCGTGCACTTCAACATAACACATTGCGTGTGCTCACATGTGGCTAATCGTAGTATGCTGCATACTGCGGTAGTGAAAAGCACATGATTTGTCTATGTTGAGCATGACAGATACACATGCAGTGACAAATAGTCATGTGCCATTATGTTACTCCTTTGCTTTGTTCACTGTGCTTTTGAATACTGTCTTGCCAGGGAATTTTCTTTAAATAAAGGTTATTTCCAAGGTGAATGGCAACCAATCTTGCATAGTTGAATATTGCTTTGCGATGCCTATTTTACTGTGCAGTATGCATTGTTCCAAAGCTGAAGGTGTCTGTTCATGTGTGACACACAAGCACAGCACAAGTTGCACAGCAACTGAAATGTCGTTCAAAGCAATCTGTATAGCACATATTGAAACGTATAGCAACAAACGAGACATGCCAAGCACTTTTTGGAGCAGGATTTCTTTACATAGCAGACACTCATGCTTACTACTGCTTTGTTGCTTCAACATTGCATTTCTTGCACGCATGATTTCACATAATGCTCGTAATTGCTGCTTAACAAGGTGCAACTACGCAATAATAACACAATATAAAGAAAATCATGACAATGAAATATTCCTTTATTTTATTCACTGGGTACCTGCTTCGCCATTCAGGCATTACAGCAGGGAGGGTACAACTCATATAAATGAACACTCAAAATTACATTCATAAAGCATGGAAGAAATCATCATTTGAACAAATACAGACAGTGTCAGGTGGTAGAGTATTTCAATCTCTTATAGTACGAACATAGAAAGAGTAGCGGAAAGCGTCGCTTTTAACCTTCTATTGCATGGCGTCCCATATTTGGCACATACCAGTTACCATTCTTTTTCGCGTGTGTGAGATTCCCAGTTGAGAATGTGATACCATCAGAGTAAATCTCATAGTTATGCGCACTTATTATGGGCAAGTGCTGCCATCTCTTGAGCGATACGCAAAACAGAGGTGAAGTAGATTTTGGGATGCAACGTGAAACTTGGAGGGGGCAAACACGAGCAATTGGTTTTTTTTTCTCTGAAAATTTCGACCGCAGAAGCATAGAAAAATTATTTTGGCATATTTTTTGGTCTCGTCAATTCAAGGCAGTTACTAGTTTTCTCAATTTTGCCTGCAACTACAGCAGAGAAACCAAAATCGGTGTGTGCCATATTTGGCACAGTATGAAACTGAAATACAAAATATGGTAACGTGCTGCCATCTGTTCAATAGCCCGAAGTTGCAGGTCACTCTATCACAAGATGGAATTTTGACGATCGGTACGGTAAGGGCGAATTGTCTACCAAACAGCCGCCTGAAAAGCGAAAAGGAACTGAAATGTAAAGGACGTGGTGCTTCAGAGGCACTCACAAACGCGATACATGACGTGGAGTTATCGTGTGTGCGTTGATACGATAACTGCGCAGTGACATTTCTGCAGAGCTTTGTTGGGAGAGATCCAGTCCAAAAGACTAAGCGCTGGTTTACCTCCGCCAAGGTGTTTCGCGAAATTGATTGCCCCAGTGTAGTAAAGGTCCATAACAGGCACATGGGTGGTGTTGACCTGCTGCACTCACTGTTTGGACTTTACTGCATACATACCAGAGGTCGAAGAAATGGCACTTTCGAATTTTTACGCCTATGCTAGACTTATTGGTAGTAACAGCATGGGTCTTGTACAGGAGGGTGCAGGAGCAGCTTAGGAGGAGACAAGTACTACCGCTGGCTCATTTAAAAGCAGAAATTGCAGAATGCCTTACCTCGCATAACAAGTGCCTACCCAACTAGCGACCAGGAAGGACTTCTAGTCAGGACATCGAATTCCAGGTTCAAGTCAAAAAAGCACAGGGACCAGCGGCCGCAATGCCACCCAAAGACGACCGATCTGACGAAGTCGGCCACTGGCCAGAATTTGACGAGAAGAAACAATGTAAGCGGCCACCTTGCACAAACAAGTCGTTGGTAAGATAGAGGAAGTGCAACATTCATCTGTGCCTGAACGCAGCAAACAACTGTTTCATTTCATTCCCCACATCGCACTAAAAAGACCACCGTCCGTGAAGGTTTGTTTTCCGCCCATGGCAGCAAGAGCGCTCAGCCATCTTCATGGTGTGCCATATTTGGCACAAAGCTTTATCTTTATTATTACAGTCGTGTTTGCTCATTCAATCAATAATGAAAGCTGAAAAAATGACTTTTCATAATTCATGCAATAGAGCGTCAAAAGGAATTTCACATATTTTTAATTTGTGATCTCGCCTTTGAGAAACATGTGGGCGGCTGAAAATACAATTACCTGGCTATCCCCGCATTAGAGTGGTATATGTTATGAAGAAATTTTAATCTGAGGTTTCGGCGACGGTGTTCGAGAAGATGCCAATTTAATGCCTTTTTGCTTTCTGTCATGCTAAGCATCCTGTCATAATTGCCAAGGACAAACCGAACTGCCCTGTTCTGCACTTTTTCTCGTTTATCTACAAGTTCTGTAGTATATGGATCCCAGCAAACACACGCATACTCTAGTGTACTGCGCACATGTGTGAAATACAGTTGCTCCCTAAGTTTCTGTGGCAAGCTACTAAAGATAGGTTTCAAGAAACCTAATGCTCCGACAGCCTTGTTCCTAACATGAGTAACGTGTCTGTTCCACCTTAGATAAGCAGAAAAAAATACACCTAAGTATTTATATTCTCACACTTGTTCAAGAGTAGCATTATTTATAGTGTTACGATTGCTGTCATATGAGCGCTTCCCGGTAAAGGTGACGTGGACACTCTTTTGCTCATTCAGTGACATTTTCCATTTTTCACACCATGTGGCAATCAAATCCAAATCATATTGTAGTGCTTGTTGGTCAGATTCGCTGTTGATGACCTTATATACTATACAGTCATCTGCAAACATTCTAAATATTTATTTATTTATTTACGTGTACCTTACAGGCCTTCGAGAAGGCATAGTGTAAGGGGGAAATACGGTAACATATTAGTATGGAATCGGGAAAGAAATAAACATCAGCATAAAGAAAGGAGTGCACACAGAACATGGAAAATTAATACATTAGCAAATACAATATGTAGAGCAATAACAATAAATGGTAAACAACAACATAATAGCATAATAACATTGTAAAAGTTTTTACATGTTATACAGTAGTAAGTATTGTAAAAAAATTGGGAGCGCTGAAATTCTTTACCTTGTAGAAAAAAATGCAAGTAAATTACAAAAGACATGACGTGTTTAGACGGTTGAAACGGCATATTGATTGCTTAGCAGATTGCGAAATGCAGTGTGTTTAGATTGGCATGCAATGGTATCTGGTAGTGCGTTCCATAAACGGACCGCACGGGGCAAAGTTGAAAAATTAAAAGCGTTGTGTGTTGCCATAAATTCGGGTGTAGCTGAACTGATTGTTCAGTCGTTGTGACGTCGAGGATGCTTCTTTCAGGTTTGATAAGGTTAGGCGAACTGTGTGAACAAATCTGTGAAATATTAATCGTACAGAAGATGATATATTGTTCGGCAAGTCGTTAATGTAAATTAAAAAGAGAAGAGGCCCAAGTAAACTGCCTTGAGGTACACCAGAGGTGACGTCAAAGAGGCCAGAGGAAAAGTTAGCAACAACAGTGAACTGTTCGCGATTAGTAAGAAAATTACGAATCCATGATAGGGTTAGTGAGTTGAGTTAAATTGCTGAAAGCTTTGATATCGGGTGACTATGGGCTACACGATCGAATGCTTTCGAGAAATCCAAAAAGATGCAGTCAATTTGTTTATTACTGTTCATATGAAAGTGTAAGTCTGACGTGAATTCTAGTAGTTCGGTTTCGCAAGAAAATCCTTTTTGGAAACCATGCTGTAAATGATGATGTAATGCCTGAAGTGGTGCCATGAATGTGACTTCTGGGGAACCCCAGAAGTCACAGGTACGTATTCAGAGGAACATCCGTTGAGAGCCACAGACATCTGTCTTGAGCGAAGATACTCGGCAATACATGCGATAACCTTCTCATCCAATTTGTAAAGTAAAAGTTTAGCGATCAGTAGACTATGCGTAACGACGTCAAAAGCTTTTTTGAAATACAGAAATATACAATCAACAATTTGTTTCTTGTCGACTGCTGAGACTAGCTCATGAGTGAATGCAACCAATTGTGTCGTACACGAAAAACCTTGCCGAAACCCATGCTGACTAGGATGAAGAAGGTTATTGTTATCAAGATGAGACATGATGCAGGTATACACATGTGCCATAACCTTACATACATAAAATGCTAGTTAAGGATACTGGTCCGTAATTCTCAACTCTGTTCCTCTGTCCACTCTTATGAATTGGCACCACTCGCGCTAGTTTCCAATCACCAGGAACAACGCTGTTATTTAAGAAATTTTGAAATAAGCGACAGAAGTACAAAGATGCCCGAGCAATTTATAAGGAATGATGTAGGGATATCATCCGGACCACACACTTTTGTTCGTTTCAAACTCTGTAATAATCACTCGATGCTCGTCACACTAAATACAACCTCAAACATTTCGCCGGCTCCGACCGGAAAATCAACTCTATTAACCCCCCTAATGTTTGAATGAGTAGACTGAAATACTGATGAAAGGTATTAAACAAAAATGTCGACCTTACTTGACGCAAGCGATAGTAAATAGCTTGACGATTTCCGCTCAAGCTCGGGCCATCTTCTGAGCGGCAACACTAGCGCGCGACCACACATCAGCCATAACGGCGGTGACTGAGCGAATCGCGACAGCACGTCGACTTGGCGTTGACCTATTGAAACCCATGCGCCTGATGTTCACCTCTTCGTCGGGCTCAAAGAACGGCGGGCAGACTCCGATGGCGCTCGCCCGCCCTCGCGGTCCGGGCAGGCTGCCTCCTCCGGTTCCTCTGTGATTAACACGTTTGTTAGAATATGGTGCGCAAAAGCTCCGTCAACGAGTGTGCTTACCTGGCTGCATCACGGCGGGCGTTATACACGTCTTTCTTCCACACGCCGCGCCATTGGGCTGCAGTTTTCACTGCCGGGCCCTCAGCGTTCAGCAAGGCAATCACTTGCTGCGAGAGCTCCTCCTTGCGCGCCGCCGTCAGCTGTTGACCCAGCACACACGACGCCTTCGCAAGGTAGGGGTGCTCTTCAACAAATGACACGAGTATATCGCGTTGCCTCGCTGAAACATGAGGACCCAGCAGCCTAACCTTCTGCGAGGACATCGTTTTGGATCCGCGGCGCGCAAACTGGCAAGTCCAAAACGTAAACAAAGCGAGGCAACTTGTTTGCATAGCGTATGGCACACCACCTAGCGACTAAATAAGAAAACAACACAAATAAACTTACAACTCCCAGTAGCGGTCTGCGCCGCAAGCTCACATTTATTACTGAAAATATATTTGCAAGTGTTCTGTAGAAACCAATGTTTTTTTATCAAACCAGCAACATCCTTTAATTGCTATACCGTCCCCCAAGTACAAACAAAAATGATGACGTGATCTTCCGGCAGACCGCCGCTCGTTGATTGGTTCGCCTTACGCCGCCCCGTTCCACTCTTTCTCCGAGTTACGTAATCCCGACGTAACAGCCAAAAGGAACCGGTTCCCAAAGGAACCGTTACAGAATACGGCCCCTGCCCCACTCCCGGGAAATATAGGGAGAGGATCGTCCCCCGGAACACCCCCCTCCTCCCCCCCCACCCCACAATGTCGGCGACTAAGGCTTAAATGATGTATCATGGTAGCCGAGTGCCGGCGTCTCGGCTTTCATCACCTCTAAATGCACTTCGCTCAGCTAATGCAGCGGGTAAAGTACCTCCCGGATGGTACCATCTTTACATCGCCAAGAAGATATGGTTCCGACGAGCGTAATGCACTCAGGAGTGAAACGAATTCGTGTGCGGCCTGCTCCGTAAGTCGTCGTCATTGTTTTGATGTCCCGCAATGAGGCCGCAACCGCCACCTGTTGGTTGGCCGCCTGTTGTCAGCCCGTTGTCATCCCGCGGCGAATGTGTTCTCATCGTTCGATAATACGCTTCTGTTCACACGGGCCGCTGAAATGCGCATTCTCCCTCTCAAACTACCTCTGCTTGGCGCATTTGATGCATTTACGCCGTACTAGCGAATTGCCGTGTTTGCACGAAAAGCGAAGTGGTTGAAAATTAATACGATACGCTTCTGTCGCATTCATGTACACGCGGCATATAGCTATTTCACTGTAGCACAGTTTCATGTATCTAGTGCTATGTATGTTTGAACAATAAACATACAATATATGGAACACCGTTTCATTTAGGTAGATGGAATATACTAGCAAACTCTTTCCGCTAATAGCGGCAACCCTAGTGGAATAAAGGCTATGGTCCAGGTGCGTCGTGACATTCCCTTTTTTTCCGACACTGCTAGCTGTCGAAGCCCAGGAAGAGACTGTACGGCATCAAAATTTGCATGTGACCAACTGTGGCACCATTTGCATTATTCTTGAAAAGGCGTCCAAAGTACAATACACCGGTCAGTATTACCACTGGCACACATGGCCACAGAAACACGGTAACCCGCTGCGTCCCCACGTCATATAGCTCGTGTGATCTACTAATGAACTGAAAGTTCTTCTGGAAGCTACAGTGCCCACCCACTGCAATCGCGAGTATTGAATTCGTCTCGTAACAATGAATATAACGATGTGTTGGGCCTTTGCTTGACTCGTAGCGTTTCATTGATTTCACGCCGTCCTTCTCTCCCCCCCCCCCCCCCCCCCAGTTCTGCAATGACTCTGCGGCAATCTACGCCAATCCCATCACCCTCAGGTTCAATCACATCACGGGGAAGTGCTCGAGCGGTGGCACACCATCTCTGATTTCGACATTTGATACAAATGAAACCGTCAATAACAAGGTAAAAAATTTCAGTGCTTTCGATTTTCTGGCATTCTTCTTTATGGGTTTTATACTCCAAATTCCCGAAGGAAATCAGGAGGCTTCCAGGACTAGACTGTGCTTAGCGCCCAGAGTGCTGTATACGCTCAAAAGTAAGCATGCTTCCTGTTCTCCGATTGTGAAAAAGTGCATACACTATGTCAACAACAACAACTACAACAACAACAAAAGGATGGGCACTGTTTGTTGTCGCCTTCTTTGCTTCTGTCGCACGTGTTTGTGATTTCTGATATTCTGAAAGCGTCAGATATGGTAGGATGCTGGTGTTGAAGCTTACCACAGTTTATAGCAGCGCTAAAACACAGCCTAGCTAACACTGGAAGGTAACTCTTGATGGGAGATCGGGGGGGAAGTAACACTCCATGCTTATTGATTCAACTAATCTAATAAGGAATAAGTACGTAACAGCGTAAGAAATATGTAAATGTCGAAGTGCGGGCGTTCAGCGTATGACTGAACATGCTTTAGGTCGAGATCAGCAATGTGAACTTTCGTAACTTTCAGATCGGCCAATCTCTTTGTCGTTTGGAATGGCGTCTCATTTTCTTGTCTTCCCTAGCGGCCGGTGTTCGTACACAGGCGAGGTGGGCTGCCTCGACAGTACCGCTTGTCGCGCTATTATCGAGGCACCCTCACTAAACAAAAGAAAGCACATAGCGCCCTCCGGCCCCTGCAGGGTGGCTATGCGGGCCACCTAGATCGCCAGGTAGAGAGCGTTTGAAATGACGCACTTTTCGACAACCCACCGCGGTGAGCGCCAGTGTGGCACCAGCTCCATACCTGTCACTTGCAGCATGCATACGTGGCAACTGGCGCAATGTATGAAATGAGGCTACGTGTACGGGTACCGGCAAGTGGGTAGAACGGAAAGTTAACAAAGTGTCTTTTACTCGGAGGAGTGTAAAGTGCACGCGAGGCTCGTTTACGTTGCCCAATGACCACCGTTATTTATTTGCGTCTGAACTGTAACCACATATATTGATGTCGGATATTCCAGTACTGCAAACTCAGAAAAGGATTTCCGGACGTTGAGTTCGGCTTGTCCCTTTTCGACTTGGAGTGCGAGGACTGGGCGAACAGCTGCGACCTATTTAATACGCCAATTCCCGGCACGCAGAGGTTCAAGGACTTGACCGCACACTTCTTCAATTTGAGGAACAAGAGTTCACGCGGACTGCCTTGCTAGCGGACCTGCGTGCTTCGCTGGTCGACGATCGCCGACTGCATGACCATCGACATGTTCACTGTGTGGCGAATAACCAGCTGTTCTTCGTGGCTAGGCAACCCCATAGACTAATCATATAGTACGAACATTACCGTGTAGTATACGTGCGTGTAACGTAAGCGCGTCATACAGTGCGCTCTTCGTTGCCAGTACGTCAAACTTGACGAATGTTTGCGCTGAACTAGCGCAAACAGGTGTGAATCAGCGAGGCATAGAAAGTTTGGTTTAATAATTATATTCAACTGGTACATCGCCGTAGTGTTTCGATCTTTATGTGTAGTGAAACTTTGCGCGACGTTGAATTGTTTGACTTGCTGAGTGCGTGTCTGCTCAACTTTACGATTTCTTTCACGTGTGGTGAAGATTCGCGAGTTATTGGGTCGAACACATCGCCGCGATGCCGATGCTGCTCAGATCACCGATGCTTTTACGAGAATTCTATTGTGCTCGAGAGACGTTGTACTGTTCTGACGTAATGTTTGTTTGCTTAAGCGCACAGTACAGTCATTCGCAAAGGTCACCGCCGACCCAGCATCGCCGGAGACTTGGTCTGATATTTTGTGCGGTGCTCGTGATATAAATATTTTATAAAGAAAAAGAAAATATTCACTCAGCTTTACGCAAGGCATATGAAAAAAAATCAAAAGACGTCAAATGAACGCACGCAACGCTGTTTGATGAAGGTATTCCAGCAATGAATTGGAGCACTTGTTCGTCATCCGACGGGCAAGGTCTTCCGAGGCATTCTGCTGTGAAGACAACTGTCATTGAGTGCCTCTCCAGTCTGCGCAGTGATACCATGAATAAAAAATGCAGGCTGTACGCCGTGTGGGAATCGAAAGATTTGGTTCCTGTGAGTGTGACGAACCATTTTAGCACTTGGGTGAGTGTGTAATTCACTTCAGCCTGTCTGTTGGGAATCGCTAGCGACGCATTATAAACAGACTGCCTGCTGAATGAATCATTCGTTGGCGATATGTTCAGGGGTACCAATTTCACTGCGTGTAAGAGTCTATGGTCCCGCGCTACTTTCTGAAATCTCGTGCGGTTTATTTTGTGACCCCAAAATAAACCAACGTATAGCTATCTTCGGGGTAGTAGATACTTATATTGCTCAGTAAGCCTATACAATTTTGCATTAAAAGCTTGCGTTGCACACGTTAAGCATTAGAATGCTTTAAAGTTGATGAATGAATTATTAGTAATGACCTAAGCTCACAGTAAAGAATATCAGGATTCACTGGTTCCCTGGGTGTTTAGCCCATTTAGTCGTACAGCAGCATTCTCCACCAATAATGACCATTTTCGTGTTTTCTTTTCTCTTGATCCCATGCATTTCCGCCCCTCCGATATTAGGACTCATCTAGGGACAAAACCTTAAGAAGCCATCGGTTATTGCTTTGTTGCTTTGAAGGCGGAGGCCTGCAGCATATCTTTCTTTATTAGAACATAAAACGTACAGTCGAATATTTCGTCAGTTTGCCAAAGCAATGATGCTTTTGAGCGAGTCTAGGCAGTGCTCTAGCCCAAATCGCACAGTCTTGTGCTCTAAGGACAGAGGAAACAATAGGAAGAGAGAAAAATAAAAGTACAATAGTAAAATTAAATTTCTTGCATGCGCTACAAAGAGGAACCTGTAGTCCGCGAAAGAACCGATGCTTTTATGCGGACCACTGTCTATTTGCCTTCAACAAGGCATAATACAAGTACGTAATTTCGATCCCTGCTCCCTTCCATTCTCTCACCCTTTTCCTCCATCGCTCGTCTAATTTCTTGTATTTGTTCCTGCAGGACCCATAGTTTAGGCAAAGGCATATTACAGCAGGAAAATATATGTACAGTATATCCCTCTATTTCATCATATACAGTTGTCAATGTGTTGGAAAAGTAGCAGTCATCAATCGCTATAGGGAAGTAAAAAGGAAAAAAATACGCACAGAAAGAACACAATACTCTAGTATGTTTTATACAACTGTTAGCGAAAGTTCATCAGAAGATTCCTGCCACATGGTTTGCTTCTGCTATTCCCAGCCACTTGTCAAAACCGTGTGACGTACAAAATTTTTATTTTCCTGAATGACGATACTTTGGGAAATTATTTTTTAATGAAGTAGAACGGTACATAAAGTGATCTCATTCTTTTACCGTGGTTCGTGAATGCTTTAGCCAGAACGAATGTTTCAGTCTTGCGCAGTTCACCGGTTTTGACGCTTTTGTTTTAAAGGATTCACCAAAATAATGCTTCGTAAATATCATATGAATGATGTAATAATTTAAATGCAGAATAAAAATAATGAAATGGTGTTTAACCTAAAGTTACAAATTCTGTGAAAGAGTAAGAATAACGCAGAGTAAATAAATATTTGGTGACTATCTTCTTAGCGCCATGCGGAAGTTTCTTTCTCTATGGTGATGTATGTTAAGGGATTCCAAATACACGCGCCGGCTTTAGCAATCTCCGACTGGACGCATCGAAAGAGACTATATATTTACTTAGACAAAATGTATAGCGTTATGGAAACTTGCATTTGCGCAGCCAGGCTTACGAAATAGTATCTTCTCGGTATGGTGAAAATATTTTATTGAGACAAACGGTTCATCACGTCCATGTTAGTCTTTTTTCCCTTTTAGTATACTGAGGTTGTCTTTTCATTCCTGTGATAAGTTTCGGGAAGTTGTCGACAGTCATATTTTCTGTGTTCATCTTGCAGCCGGACAGCGTCCGAGCGCTTACCTGGCCGATGTGCTGTCAAAGTGGTACTTGCGGTAACCTTTAAATATAAAATTTCCTTACTTTACCTTTCGAATTCACTTTTTATGTTATAACTAATTACAGCTTGGCCTCCTCCTCATAGAATTTGTCGAGGGATCAAATCCAGGAATACTAACTGCATTGCCATAGCCAAGGATGCTGGAAACAAATTTTTGAACGCCACGCACTGTAAAGACAAGTGAAATGTTTATTTTTTCATCAACGAATGTATTCGTATATCCCTCAAATTGTGCCAGAAATAACTGATATCAATGCTTCCATATTATTTGTCTTTTTAGGAAGTAAACAAGGTGTCACGCTGCTTAAGAACAATCAGTTCGATACCAGCAAAGCAGTGCATGCAGCTGATATGAAAAACGTAAAGGGCTTAGAATGTACAAGCGAAGGCAAAATATTTCATTGAAACACTGTCATCCACGAACCTTCCTTACATTATTTACATATTCAACGGCCAGGGAAAAATAGCACTGACCGTGCTTCACTCCAATGTATTGCGGAGGAGAAGCTGTCACCACCGTATTTTATTGTAATTGCACCGAAATTACAGTCGTAATAGAGACACACTTAAGGAGCAGGACTTCTGCAAAATCATCATCAACATCATCATCATCATATTTTATGGCCATGCACGAAGGCCTCTCCCTGCGATCTCCAATTACCTCTGTCCTATGAAGGAAGGATTCCAACTAGCGCCTGCGAATTTCTTAATTTCGTCACCTCACCTCGTCTTCTACCGTCCTCTACTGACTTTCATTTCTCTTGGCACCCATTCTGCAAACCTAATGGTCCGCCGGTTATCTACCTACGCCGTACATCTGCCCGGATCGATTTTTTTCCTCTTAATATCAATTACAATATCGACTATCCCCATTTGCTCTCTGATCCACACCGCTCTCTTTCTGTCCCTTAGCGCTGCGCCTGACAGTCTTCGTCCATCTCTCTTTGTGCCGTCCTTGACTTATCTTCGAGCTGCTTTGTAAGTCTCGAAGTTTCTGCCCCATATGGTAGCACAGGTAGAATGCAATGATTTTACACCTTCTTTTTTTTTCAGTGATAATGGTATGCTTACATTTAGCATTTGACGTCTGACGTATGCACTCCAACCCATTTTTATACTCCTGTAAATTTCCTTCGGATGATCAGGGTCCCGTGTGAGTATTTCACCTAGGTAAACGTACGCCTTCAAAGACTCTACAGGCTGACTGGTGAAACTGAACTCTTGTTCTCTTGTCCGACTATTGATCATTTTCTTTGTCATGTGCATATTAACCTTCTACACCATTCTTACATTCCCTCTGTTAAGGACCTCAATCATTTGTTGTAACTCGTCCCCAGCGTGGCTCAACAGGACGATGTCATCTGCGAATGGGAAGTTGCTGAGATATTTGTCATTGATCTTCACTCCTAAGCCTTCCCGATTTCTAGCTTGATTATTTCTTCCAAGCACCTAGTGAATAGCATTGGCGAGATTGTGTCTCCTTTATATTAGAAATGCGAACATACTATGGAATATACAGATGCGAAGATACAGCTTGATAAAGGGCGAAAAATTGTCATTGTCAACAAAGTTCACTGCACGTATACACAAAACCTCGCAACAATATATTTAAGTACACGTATAAGTGTGCAATAAATCCACCGTAGCTAACCAAAGTCACGGTATATAATGCATGACAGTCACAGATTCACAGATCAGAAAGCCCTAAGGCCTGCCCCTTCCCCTCCCTCCACTCCGAGCGATAGATCGTGCGCTACGGAAGGCGACTCGCTTCTTCCCCGCTTTCCTCTCTTGCGCACGGAAGACTGACCCGCCATCGTTACCTCCCTCATCCCTCCTGCTACGCTTTCAGCCGCAAATGCAGCCTGTGGCGCGCGGTGACGATGTTATCGCACTTGGACTTTATACGGAACACGACGGCGACGGCAGGAGTGCACCTGGAGTTCCCATAGAAATGTTATCATAATACCATAATAAGAGTACCCGGCAACTAAAGATCCCTTGCCCCATTACTTTCCGCAAAAGAAGAAGTAACAAAATGGAACTTTCCCAACGCGACAATAACAATGCTTTTTTTTCTTTTGTGTGGCGGCGGCACCGAAATACAAAAAAAAAACGTGAAGGAAAGCGTGTTGGCCATAATTGAAGTGAACTAACATCGATGTGAAGATGATGCGCCCAGGCGAACGCCTTGTAATCCCTCGTGTCCCCACAGGAATGGCAGCAAGGGACCATTGTTCCTTTTTATCGTGTACTAGCTAGAAAGCGTCCAAAAAACTGCCAGGCCAAAATCCACTCGGCGAGAGAAAAATGAACGCGCACCGAAGTGCGCCGCGCGGTGGTTGGAGAAAGACTAGAAAAACGCATGCGCCACTGGCTGCCTCTGGCAGCCCGCGGGTAGCGAGAACAAGAAAACCGAAGAGGCTCAATGGGTCCTCGTTAAAAAAGTCAAAGTAGAGAGAAATGCGAACGTCGTTAATTTTGCTGGCTTTAGTGCCTTCACATGAATGTTTTGACGCAGGTGGGTGATTGAGTGAAACAACTTTATTTGGTCCACTAAAGACGTAAGCAAACTCCACGTTACCTGGCTTGGCCTTCTCGGGGACCATCAGGTGATACCTGACGGCCCTCTCGCGAGCCCTCCCGCGAGCCCTCTTGACTGCCAGGATTTGAGAGGTCTGATCCTGGGCCCTAATTAGCTTCATCATTTCCTCTTGGGTGAAAGGGGGACCTGCAAAGGCGCAGCCCCGCAGGACATGTTCGAAGTCCGCATAATCCCCACACAAAGGGCAGTCCGGGTTGGGAACCGTTCGGGGTACATTGTGTGCAGCGCCGCGGGGCTCGGGTAAGTGCGTGTTTGTAGAAGTCTGAGAGTGACTGCCTAGGCCCTGCACAGCGAGGAGTGCGGCAAAGGTAAGAGTCTTCTTGACAGATATTTGCAGATTTCGTTGTACGAGCAGAGAGGCTAGGTGAAAAAAAGATTGATATTTTTTTGTGTGGCATGACGGCACAAGCGAACCTCCAGAATGCTTCGTCTCATCGCACCTCGCTGCGTGCTTTCTCAAGTTGTCTGATAGTGTGTTGATTTGGCTTATCTCGTTGTATGGTCTGATGTGCTTTAGAGAAGTCAATGCACTCTTGAAGTCAAATGTTTATGAGAACATTATACTAACAACGTTCCGGAATCGAACCCAGAAAGCACGATTTTGGAAATATCAATGCGTCTTTCGCACCAGAAGTTTATGAGAACGGTGTCCGCATGAAGTTTCGAAATTGATATCCATGCGCTCGGTGTAATATGCGGCCTCCGCGAGATGTCGCGACGAGCCCGCTCGCCATCAAAATGTCCTTGAAACTTTGTGCTTGGATGGGGCTCCTTCAGTTATGTGACTTCAGGTGCATGGGTGTTGCCACAAAATGCAGCCCCAGTTCGCAACGTTCACTCCTAAATGTCTTTTCGAACGTGAAAAAGGCATTCTAGACAAAATTCAGAATGATTTCCGGCGTCGGGAGTTGTGTTGGTCGACGGTGCTTGACAGCACGAAAACACATATCGGAGGGGAGGGGCTGAAGCCATATAAGCCTACCCCCTGGCTACGTCCCTGTTACCGGCGCACCATGCATTCCAGAGAAAAGGCCGCAGGCTTCGCGGTGGCAGCGCCAGATGGCGCCAAATACTCTTATAAAAGCGTGGAAGGGGAGTCCCGCATCAGTACGCACCTGATACACAACTCGTTTCGACCTTGGCAACACGTGGCGTCGTTATATGATCGATGGTAATGCCTTACGGTTGTTAGATACGGACCCTTGTTCTGGCATCACTCGAGTTCCTTGACCACATCCAATCACCGTCGCATTCCAATCAGGGCGCACAGGAGCGCGTCTAACACGTTCGCGGAAGTATCAGAGAAGTTGGCGACCCCCACCTCAGGTGCCGCCCGTCGAGCTATTGCCTCCACCACTGCTTGACTCTTTCCGAAAGTGCAACGGGAGCCTGGCACGGTTTCAGGTAATCTTGGTCCCGAGAAAAGCTGTTTTGCAGGTCTCAAAGCTCGCTAGAAATCAACCCATCTTTTCAGCTGAGCATTTTCAGACCAAGAGGCAACACCAAGGCAACGCCGGTGACAAGTCACCCGTTCGACAGTGTAGCCCTTGGAGCGATCCCATCTGCCCAATGTGACGGCACTTGCGCGGGCGCCTACCATTGGGGGAAAATGACGACACCGGAGCGGGCTCTACGATTGGCCGAAAATGACGTGAACGCGAGACACCGAAGGAGCTAAAGCGAACGACAGGGAGCAGATAGGGGCATTCATTCATTTCTTCGTTCTTCATGCCAAGGACCGCAGCAACCGATTTGCTGCCGGCCATCAATGACTTTATGACTGTTAACTACTTTGTCTTATTACTGTAAAGAATGTAAATAGGCCTTCAGTTTCATCTCAAGATCCTCCTAACGTCGGCCAACTCCCGCATTCAATGGCAAGATCCAATACCATTGACAGTCATCGAGAGATGGGTTATGCCGCAATGTTTGTTTGTGTGTAACAAACAAACATTGTTACACAAACAAACGAACAAACAATGTATGTTTGTGTGTAACGATTTTCCCGTCTGCCTGGGTAACTGGGCAGTCCGTAGTCGAATGGATCGCACGTCAGGCTGCTGTGCTGAGGGAAGCGGATTCGAAACGAAGCTTCTGACGAACTTTGCTCACTGAGTATGTGGCGATCTGTATATCCGTGCCACTCATCAGCGAACCTTTAACCCGCCGACATGGGTCAATGTAAATGCGGGACTGGGCAAGTACTGTTGTTCTGTGAAGCGCTTTGACACCGATTTGGACCACGGGGTATGTGCTACTCGGTTTGTGCTGTTCTTTGATGAACCTCTTTGATGCCAGCTTAGGTCACTGGGTATGTGCCAATAGGCGCGTGGCGCTCTTCAATGAACGTCTTTAACGCCAACTTGGGTAACACTCGCAATGCGGTGTTCTATATAACGGCAAAAAAGGTCCCTTAAATTTCCTCTAAGCTCGGCGGAATTACATACACGTCACAAGGGCTTCTCTAGGACAGCAGCCCGACACTTTAGCGGGCTGCTAAAGTGTCGGGCTGCGCCAAGTAAGAGAACCTGCTCATTTCTTCAATATGTAGAGAATATATGGCGCCTACATTTCGGGAAATGAGTTCATTGAGTCAGTGATCACCTAACGCGGCTATCTGGTTATCTGTGAAGACAGAAGCACTGAATTATGTATTCAAGGTTGTGTATGTTTACCTGACCAGTCAGAGACATAAAGTACGTAAATATTTAGGTAAACAAGTAAATAATAACAAATAAGTGATAAGATAACGAGTAAATAGGAGTGCAGCAGTAAACCAACCGGGGTAAAAAGCCATTCCGCCCTGCGAACGTGGATGACCAGCGGAGCGGTAACCTTCCTGGTAAGAAAATTTATGGCAATGTCTTTAGCGGCATGACTCATTGTCGCTGAATAACGACGGTCACAATGGCTTTGTGGTCACAATAACATAAACTGATCGGCGTACCCGCAAGAGTAAGCGCATACTTTGTCAGTGTCAAATCGATGCACGTAAGCCGCTGAGTGGTCGGTTGGGCCGGATCGGTGTGGCATCACAGGTGATATGTCTGGACAAAACCTCCTTTACTTGATGCTTGCCACGTCGCCAGTCTTCCCATTGGAGCGGAGGTTCCTGTAGTTCGGTGTAGTCGCGGAGAGACGGCGCTCGCTGCCGACCCTATTTCCTGTTGCGGAGGAAGTGACGATCGCTAGGCTGACGCGCGCTCGACCAATGGCTTGACGAGAAACCGCGGGTCTTGCCTCCAGGATTGCAACAGACGCCGCTAAAATCTCGGAGGCAGGGGAACGCGATTCAAGTTTGGAGCAGCACAGCGCGAGAACTAGTGCTCGCAGCCGACCCTGGTGGGTAGAAGGAAATAGGAGAGAGGCCGGATCCAGCTTCTCAGCTCACGCGGCAGGCACCTTCTAAAGGAGGCATTGGTCTGGAACACAAAACGCGTAAGGCACTCCATTCTCGGTTCCGAAACATCCACATTGAAATCGCAGATGACCACAGGGTAGTGTCATCGCAACTAACCCACACAATGTGGATTACCATGAGTGAATGAATGAATGAATGAATGAATGAATGAAATACATTAAATATCCCTCAATAAATGGAAGGGGGCAACAATATAAAGAGGGGGAGGAATTACAGCGTACTGGGTTATGATTCATCGCTCATGGGCTGTGAGCCATTGATAAGTTTTCGGCATGCTGTTCTGTCTGTTGTATGCGTTATCAGAAAGAATGTAAGCTCTGTTCGCTTCACTTTGCTGAGTGCTCGTGGCATCTGCCTTACGGGGCTATGAGCCATTGATTTTTTGCTTGATTACGAGTATGTGAATGCTTACGGAGATATCAACCATTTATAATTATAACCCTGGCTATGTACAGCTCAGCTGTGAAAATGTTTGGGCTTGTCTTCTTTTTTTTCCAAATGGTAATTAATTTGCAGCCCATAGTTGCAGTGCAGAATTTCGCGTGTCTGTCTCTTCCATATAATTTATTCAGTGGTACTGTTCCGCGCAGCTCTCGGTAATCAGCGACCTCTTCAGTTTCAGAGAATTTGGACATAAAAGGCCTGTTCTGGTTAAATATCTAGCCGTAGGCCATTGCACGGCACACATTTTAAGGCGAAAGCCCTTTTAGGATTGGATTGGAAAAACTTTAATAAAAGTCCTGCAGGACGCACGTCAGCGCGCAGTGGGCGTCTTCCACGCAGGGACCGACAGGGAATACCTGGCGGCCGCTGCGCGAGCCTGCTGGACGGCCCATTGCTGGTCTTGTAGAAGCGGGCTTCTTAGGGTCTTCTCCCACTTGTCAGAGGTAGAGTCGGGCGGAGCGTTTCTGCACTCCCAGAGCACGTGTGCGAGTGTCGCCGTGACCCCGCACGAGGGGCACGCATCGTCTGGGTAGACGTCCGGGTAGACTATGTGTAAGGTGGCCGGGTTGGGATAGGTATCCGTCAGTAAGAAGCGTAGCGTTAGCGCCTGCGGCCTGTTTAGTTTGGGGTGCGGGGGCGGAAAGAGACGTCGTCCCAAGTAAAAGTGTTTGGTTATTTCATTGTAGGTTATAGGGGCATCCCTGTTCGCCTCCAACTCATCGAGACGTAGTTGCCCGGGGGTGACGGCGCGGTCGGTAAGCGCGCGCGCAGCGTCGTGGGCTGTCTCGTTGAGGTTGGGCGGGGCGCCCCGAATCCGACCCAGGTGGGCGGGAAACCAGATGACGGTGTGGTGTTTGACGGTGCTTGGATCAGCGCCGCGGATGATGCGTAACGCCTTGACGGAGACGACTCCTCTCTCGAACGCTTTGATGGCTGGTCTCGAGTCGGTGAATATTGTCGTTCGCTTATCGTCGAGCATTGTCAGGGCTATGGCCACTTGCTCCGCCACCTCGGGATCACGTGTGCGTACCGTGGCGGCGTTTAAAGTCCGTTGCGAGGACGAGACCGCTACCGCGGCGAAGGCTCGGTTGCATCGGTAGGCGGCGGCGTCCACGAAAGCGACGTCGTCCGCTTTCTTGTTTACTCGTTTGAGGAACGCGGTGGCCCGGGCATGGCGCCTGCCTCGATTGTGTTCCGGATGGACGTTTCACGGGATGGGTGCGATCGTGATCAGGTCGCGCAGCTCGCGGGGAACCGGCGTAAGCTCCGGTAGATCCTGGGTGTTCAGTGGGAAGTACCCGAGCTCGCGCAAGATGTGACGGCCGGTCTTCGTCATCGTCAGCCGTATCATCTGCGCTCTCTCCTGAGCCTCAGCGATCTCTTCGAGGGTATTGTGCACCCCGAGCTCGAGGAGTCGATACGTCGGTGTCGTGATCGGGAGCCCAAGGGCCCGCTTCACTACCTTCCGGATTAGTGTATTGAGCTTGTCACGCTCCGATTGTTTCCACTTGTGCATTGCTGCGACGTAGGTGAAGTGACATAGGACTAACGCGTGTACGAGACGCAGCAGATTGTCTTCTTTGAGGCCGTGGTGACGGTTGGCCACCCTGCGTACAAGTCGTATTGCGTTTTCCGTCTTTGCCGTCAGCTTGTGGACCGTTTGGATGTTGGATCCGCCTGCCTCGATAATCATTCCCAGTACTCGGATGGAGTCAACCCTGAGGATTGGGCGACCGTCTCTGGTGCGGACAGTGATGTTGCGCTCGGTCGGTGGTTTCCATCCGTTAGGCCTTTTGCCTCGTCGTTTTGGGCTGTACAACAACAGCTCCGATTTGGCGGAGGAGCACTTGAGGCCCGTGTGGTCGAGGTAGGATTCGGCAGTTTCGACTGCCTCCTGCAGAGCGGATTCGATAAAGCCATCCGACCCCGCGGAGCACCAGATGGTGATGTCGCCCGCGTATACCGTATGGTTGAGGCCTTGTATCTTCGACAGGCGTACGGAGAGCCCAGTCATCACCAGGTTGAACAGCGTCGGCGAGAGGACGGAGTCCTGGGGGGTGCCACGCTGTCCGAGCTCGACTTCTTCCGACGTGAGGTCTCCGACACGGAGCACGGCCTTGCGACGGGTTAGGAAGGAGCGGACGAACTCGTAGAACCGGCGCCCGAGCCCTAAGGCCGTGATCGCCTTTAGTATTGCCGAGTGCTGGATGTTATCGAAAGCCTTCTCCAGGTAAGGCCAAGTATGGCGCGGGTGCCCCAAGTAGCCCCGGCGTCTATGATTTGGGGTTTCAGGAGAAGCATCGTATCCTGAGTCGAGAGCCCGGGGCAGAAGCCGATGATGTGGTGTGTGTAACAGTCCTGGTCTTCGAGATACCGGCCGACTCTGTTGAGTACGACATGCTCGGCCACCTTACCCACGCATGACGTTAGCGAGATGGGGCGAAGGTTATCGACGCCAGGCGCCTTGCCCGGTTTCGGAATGGGGATCGTCTAGGCGAGTT
Organism: Dermacentor albipictus; assembly: GCF_038994185.2. NCBI lineage: Eukaryota > Metazoa > Arthropoda > Arachnida > Ixodida > Ixodidae > Dermacentor > Dermacentor albipictus. Next base: position 126,167,697 of record NC_091822.1, on the reverse strand, counting down.
TCCAGGCATCAGGTAACTCGCCCCGCCCCCACATGTTATTGATGGCGTCCGTGAGGTACACGACCGAGGGGTCGTCTAAGCTCCGCAGGAGCTTGTTGGTTATGCCATCGGGGCCTGGGGCGGAACGGCCGTTTAGTTCGTGGAGAGCCCATGAGCCTTTTTAGGCTCATGGTGAAGTTTGTGTCAGCAGACCTGACCGTCGGAGCATCCGCCGAAGTGCCATCATGCCATATGAAGATGATGGTGACAGTTAGTGAATGAAAACGTTATAATAGAGGTTCGTGGAGATTAACAATGGCTACTAATGACTTATAATTATTAATGACTCCGTAATGACCAATATTTCTAACGACGACTTGTAATGACCACAATTGATTATAAATGACTTGAATTGTCTAGTAATGAGTAGTAATTCCTAAAATGACTACTAATGACTTCTAATGACTACGAAATGACCAATATGTCTAATGTCGGCTTCTAATGACCATAATTGATTACAGAGGACTAAAAACGCTTACTACTGAGCAGTAATAACTAATAATGACTGAAATGATTTGTTTGAGGAACGCAGGCCGCAAGTGCGCCGTCTCTCGCGCGTGAGGCACGCAGCTGAGGCGAGTAGGGGGAAATAATCTTCTGCCGCGGCTGCTGCTTACGGCTCTGCCGTGCTGGCGTCATATCTCGAAAACGATATGCGACGTGGTTAAGTGCGCGGACGCGCGTGCCTCACCTTCAGAGCAATCCTCCATGTTTGCAGAGTGCAGGCAGTGCGTCTAGCTTCGCATACGCTGTGCTTTCGGCGTTTCGTTCACGTTGAGGCGAGAGATGCACGAAGCTCAATTCGCTGGCGGCTGTTGCCGCGATTTCTCACTCCAGCGTTTTCACAGCGATATAATCGAGCGAGAGTTATTCATGTTTACGCGTGCGGGCGTGACACCGTGGTTGCTAATTTAGTTAGTAATCGAATGTTTCAAAGTTTAAACGGCCGATAAAACTACTATCATTACTTCGTATAGCTATCTGCTAATTTGCTATCGCAATCGGTGCTTCCTTGCGAAAGTGCGACTTCTTTTGAAAAGGCAAATCAATAAACCACTGCAAAGGGGGGGGGGGGACGCAATTCCCTTTTGAAGAAAACTAATTGACATTGTGTCGTTTAAATCCCCTGATGAAATTTAAATCATAATGACGTACAAGCCTGATTGGATAAGACTTCTCAACAAAGCCAGCAGGATATTGCGAACGAAGGTTAAAACATTATATTTAGACTCCATGTCACACGTCTCTGTAGTATTCCCGCTAAAACGTTGGGCGCTTTATCTGTATTACAAATTGGCCTTCCAATTCCGTCCAATTCCTTCCAATTTTCCTTCCAATTCGTTGTGAAAATATCAACTTATCGTCTAAACATGTCCATTGATCTGTTCACTTGAAATAAAATATGGATGTCTACTATGCACCTTCCACGACCATTTGCCCTTAAGAACTACTAGGTGTCATTCAAGAAGATGTTGCCGCCAGGCAGAGGAAATATAACGGCTCATTTAGAGTGACCGTGACACGCACTAGAGAAGGCGGGCATGTGGGATTTTCGATAAAACTGGAGTATGCAAATCGTTGGCCACTACTACGGAAGCAACGTGAAAGAAACTCAAGATATGATTTCCTAGAAGTTGTGAATCAATTATGGAGGCCAGAAATCTCGCAGGGCATGCCGAGAATTCGTCTAGCGGACGGTCAAAATAATTTTAATGCCACTACCTGTCAAACTGTGGCCGAACTTCGAACTCGCCCGTGAGATAACATTTCTCACTAATGCTGTCCGACTGCTTATTTAACTGAAGTCCAGGGAATGCGTTTCCTTTCCTTTGTAGCTACGTTTAACGTCAGCGCTTGTGTGAAGGCAGGACATTCATCTTCATCATCTGACACATTTATGCGTCTCTATACGAACGGTCTATTGTGGTGTTCCGTCAGGGTCTTCTTGGACACTCTTGACTTGGTCTTGCTGGCGTTGGGTCTTTTGTCCAGTGCTCCAACCGCCTCCGCTGCCCTGCATGCTCTTTGTACGAGACCACTTTGGTCCTCGCAGCAATCGCTAACCAGCAATAACTCCCACTGCTCCGCGCTTGGATGAAATTGAAATCCTGATGGTTGGTAAAAAAGGTAAAGTGAAGCTGGTGTCCAGAATTGCTGGGTATGAGAATACGCGTCATTTCTTCTATACCTACGGCGGTTCAAGAAATGTGCGAGACAAGGGCACCGACATCTTATAGGATCAGGTGATACCACAGCTTTGCTGGCTAACCACCCTCACAGCATTAATTGGCGCGCCTATTGTGTCTTAGAATTTAATGATGCGAAAATGTCAAATGGCCCGTTGAGAGAAAAAGCCGGTGGCGTCCGCAGCAGCGAATCGGCACTTATATTCCTATTGGCTGTGACGCCGAGTCACGAGCGCACCTCGACAGAGCGTAGCGCACGAAGACGAACACCTGCTGCCTTGACAGCGCGCCAGGTGTTGTGTGAGGGGAGAAGGCATCGCCGCGACGCCACGTCACCCACGCTCTCACCCTCGGAAGCCTGTGTTATCCGCGTGTGCCTTGCCGCGCAAGCTCTAGCCTGTGTTCTAAGCGCGCCTCGGTAAGACCAGATTATAACGCGCATGGACTGCCCAGCGGCGTTCTGTTGGCCATTAATGTTTTCGCGTTTACAATTCGTGAGAAATGATGAAGTGTCATCGGGTTTTTTGAAGCTGCCTTTGATGAACACGTACTTTTGCCATCCCACATAAGCTTGCCGTATCCCCCCCCGCCCCCCTATGTTAAGAAATTTAACCTTAGTTGTAGTTTTAATTATGTCAGCGCAGCCGTCTAAGTTTTACACCGACAGCTAAACCGACTAGCAACGCTATGGGCCACTTGTATACGTATTTTCCAGGAAAAGGCGCATTTAACCCACCCATTTGGGGCATTGCCTACATATTATCCATACAATATCCCTAATTCTCCCCAGACATAAACGAGATGCCTTGTTTAGCTCACCGACTACAATAGAGAAACAAACCACTAGTCTCGTATGATGCACGAAACCACATGGAAAAACGAGGTTTTAGTAGTAATCCGCAACACTTGCATTTAAAACAAGAAAGTGAAATCTTCGGAACGCATTGCGCTTTCGGTTCTCCCTATTCTCACGGAAGTTCAGGTCCGTATCTCGTCCTGTTATTTTAGGTGTGCGGGAATAATTTCGATTAGGGGCAGTATGAAACCCTGGAACGCTTCAATGAGCAACTTTCTCCAAAGGCTATAAGGAACCTGCACAAAATAAACATTTATTGCTCGTCACTGAGGGCACTGTTTCGCACTTCGAATAAATTTAGTACAAGCGCCGTTCCACGCATGTCTTACCGAGGATACCTTGGAAAAACAACTTATTGCTGTGCTTAATACATAAAAATTGGGAGAAACCGAGTATGCGGTAATTACTTACGGAGCATGTCAGCTACCTACACAGTGCAAATTTTTGTTATACGTCACGAAGGAGTGCCCCACATTTCTTGAAAAATGCAATATTTCCTGTTTCTGATCTTGCCGGAAAACAGGCGAAAGTGTAACTCTTATATAAAAACAACCTGAAAATTAAATCGACAATTTCAGATTTAACACAAGCCTGTAGAAAGAAAATTAAAGTTAATGTTACACTGGCATTGAAATGCCCCTGCACGTACGAACAACGTCATTTTCACGAGCATATCTACGATAACTCGTGATTACACAATGAAATTCGGCAGTTACAGCTGTAAGAGGTTTCCTTACATTTTTGATCATGATAAAATACTGAAACTGCAACGGTATTTATGCTACCTGTGGATGGAGATTAAATAATTCCAGCATTTGATAATCCAACTATTTCAGGCTTTAAGGAACACCATTCGTTGGGCGTGGCTGGTTATAGTACATTATCCGGACCTCCCCTGGCGCCCGCCGGTTAAATATAGCAACCAAATTATGTTTTAAAATATGGAAATAGCAGTTTTAACAAACTGGACGTGATGAAACTAACGCAAGCTCACATTTGCCATAGCGGGAACTGCCCAGCCCGAGGGCTTCTATGCAACGTGAGCGTGTAGGTCGAATAGCAGGCGTCTTCCGCTACAGCGTGTCCCTAGGAGGCACAGAAGAAAATATTCGCTGCCTAAGCAGGGGATACGCAGTAAACAAAATCATTATTCAGATGGCCACTCTATTGAGGAAGAAAATTGAGCTTGATGTGTAGTTTTAACTAGCGTACGCTTGCAGCAAACAGATAAAATTTGGAAACAGAAAATTTAGCTCAAGCGTGTAGTCGAAAGTGCCCGCTTTCAAAAGTAGGGGGGCAAAGAGCCTACTGCGCCCCTCACTTTTCACAGGGATAAGGGGGAGGGCAAGTCCCCCCCCCCCCGCATCTGCCCCTACCTTCAGGCCAATATGTCTATGCGATGCAACGTGTTTAGATTGATGCACTGCCACACTGCACGAGGTCGAGAACGAGAAGCAGAAGAAGAAGACATCGACGACGTGTGCCACGCGCTTGCGGGTCGTGCTGAATTCCGGGCCGCTGACTGAGAACCTTCGGGGCTGCACTCCAGGAGAAACCCGGTTAGGCCACGCCACCATGGGTAAGTTGCCTGACATTGTAATGCGACCTGAGCTGTTCCTTAGCCGAAATTTGCGTGTAAAATGCCGTCATGCGGATGTAGTGTTCGGCTCAGAAACAATCATAATGCCGTCAGCGTATAAGTACGAGCATCACCCCTGTGTCCGTCGACAATTACGAGTGACGTAAGCCCGCGGAAGCGGAATTTAAGCTGGAGTCTGCTGGAGCTGGAGCAGTCAGTCCGCACACGAGCATGGCGTGGCTGAGCTGCAACGAATGATGCGGCAAAGCAGCTGGGCAGCGCCTTCCTTGTGGGAGACGGTGATCCGGCGGCCCTCTGCCGCGTTGCGGTCGTCTGCATGCAGACCGAAGCGGCCATCCGGCCTCTCGTATGAATCTTGCCGATATGTAGAAGCCGCCGTCATGAAAAAAGGGCCACGTCATTTCGGTCCACCTTGAAGGGACGCTAAACAGAAATATAAAGTGAAGCTGCATTGGCATATTGCGATTCTGCAGTATCACAGCGACCACTGTCAACTGAGGGGAGGTTTTGGAAAGAAGAAAAGGTGCAAAAACGAAATACGGGTGGTGTTGCCTCTGCTGTGGGGCTTGGGCCCGTAAAACACCAAGCCCATTGACGAATACGTCCGGTAGTAGGAACGATGGAAAAAGCGTTTACTTGAGATTAGTTAGACGCAGTTATCGGAGAGTAACGGAAACCCACTTCATGCAGGAGCATGTTAAACCTCTGTGTTCACATATGGACACGTCGCTATCACTGCACGAAAGGCCTGTGCTTTTAATACCATGGTCCTTCCTAAGCGAGTTGACTAGGGAATCTGATGACTGTGTCACGTCAGTCACGATCTTCGAATCGGTCGCAATACCCCACCGATGATGTGGCATCGTTCTGCACCACTCACACCAACGATGCACTCCTATCACCGATGAACTCACGCCTCCGATGGTATGAAATAGGTGGCCGTATAGCACCCGGGGAATCCAAGGTCGAAGCCGTTCCCAGGGTAATATTTAACATATTGGCCCTTTTCATCATTAGTTCAGGCGGCCGGGTAGTGGTAAGGGGCGCCTTTCGTGGACCCCCTAAGCAGTGGGTGTCAATACTGCGCTTCGGTAGGCCCCGATGTTTGGATGGGGTTGCCTCGTGGCCGATGTTTAATGCCCTTGGCCGTGTTGAGACGTAATACGGCCTTTAATTTCCCGCGCCAGTTCGTCCTGCGTTATGGGTTCTGATGAAATCTGCTCGGCTCTTGTTAACTTTTCATTGCTAAAGGTGGACTGCATTGCATTCCGAGCCAAATACTTTGCGAATTTTAGGCTCTAATACCAAAAAGGTCTCAGAAATCCGCGACGTAGCACTGACGCAGCTTCAATGGGGTTTCAGCATGCGTTAGGTAACAACAAAAGTTCGCCCATTATTTCTTTTCTAGAAGTTAACCACTCGCCGGGACATTCATGAAAATAGTTTCGCAAATGCTCAGTCATGCCAGAATGATTTTTAGTGTTTAGAACGAAATCCTTGGCCCCCTTATTACTGAACTAAGCAGCTGCGTCTTTTGGCGCCTCGCGTGTCTCCAACACCCTCCAACACAGCGAGGGTTGGGGCATCTCTTAAGCGACTCCTGCTCTTATGGAAGCAAGTTACCCGTGCCAGCGAATATGATATGCTGACGTGATATTCTAGGCACCATAGTGGAGAACCATCACGGTTAAAAGCTACGTGCGGGATGTCGCGTGCAAACTTATACCGTGAAAGGATGCTTGGCAAAATTGAAAACATACGATAGCGAGGCGGGTAAAAAAAAAAAAAGGAAAAAGACATTCGCGACTTTTCACACCATATGGCTGAGATAGATGGGTTCTGTCAATGTGTACTGCGGTCTAGCTAATTGTTTATTGTAAATGACTGTATTGCTTTCTACAGTAGCCAGAGACAAAGCAGCAAGCTTCATGAAAATTTTCTCCTTCATAGCTTAAGTACATATACTTATTCTGAAATTGCTCTTCATCTGTTAGTGCAGACATGTCGGCAAAAAAGAAATAAAAAACGTTTGCCATTCGTTCTCGCCGACACTTGACTTACGCCACATGACTTAAATATAGTTTTTAAAGAATACGTTTCCGTCGACATATTACTATGCTATCACCCTTTGGTGTTTCTCATTATTGAATGGTGTGGCTGCCTGAGCTTCTGGCGAGGCACAGCGTACAACCTCATTGACTGTATTAGCACCCGCTTGAGTGTACCAGGCTCAAAGCGTTTGCACAGTGGTTCCATAGCACCATCTTCCTGCTGCCATGAGTGAAAAGGCTTAAATGTAAGCATGTATGAGCTTATAAACTTGCCGTTTCGCTTCACGCCAGGCTCATCACTCCATAGATTTTAAACGCTAGCTCATATTTCGCACATCGTTCAGAATAGTAAATAAAGACTATCAAATATATTAATCGACACAACCATTTACGCTCCTAACCTAAGTACGTGTCTTACTGAGCGCACTTCTGACTTGGCTGCATGCCTTACCTTAGTACAGCTCAAGACGAACAAAGTTGTGGTATTTTGGAACCACATACTGTCGTTGAAAACTTAAGTGTTTAGAAATTTCAACCACAGAACTGCAACGTACTTGCGCCTTCGTGCCTTTATCCGCACTGCAAAACGTAGTTCCCGACGGACGCCGACGTCGAAGAAGTTCGTCACAGTCGTGACGTCATAGAAATCAGAAATGGTGTTCGCATGCACGCAATGTTTCCTGGAGAACGGCGTATTTGTCGCTGCACTATTCGATCGTATCTTGCAGCTGATAGCAGAGGCAGAAGGCTTGCCACCACATTCTTAGGAGGCCACCGAATATGGACAGTATGTTCAGACACCCCTAACTTACCTATCCCCGTCACTCCTCCCCAAACGATATGCAGGAAACATAGACGGTGATTGTATATGTAAGCGAACAACCCTTCGATTCGGTCACGTGAGGGCTTACGCACGACAGTCTAAACAGCCCTCCACTTTTTCCTTCCGCCTCTCTTCGCAAATCGGCAGCCCGAGAGCACGCTCTCTTTCTCTTGGCGCGATACCTCGCCTTCCCTTCCCCGATATCAACCTCCGTCGCTCCACCGAACTATATACCCCGAAACGGTCAAGAGAGCCAAAGAAAACTATTCACTTTATGAAAGAAATCAGTGACGATTAAGCGGTAAATTCTAAAGAAATGCGCCGCATTACAACGCACCTCCGGGGTCTCGGATTCATAACATCGCAAAGTGTTTGTTGGTAAAAATTTTTCTCGACACACGTCTTAACTATTCGAAGATCGAAGTGCCACTAACAGTGGTCAGGAGCCGACCACCTTCGGTTGCACTACGGACGGACATCGGCCGTAACGTTGAAATCATTTTTTTTTGTTGTCTGCGTGCGCCTACAAAATTCTTTCCAACCTTTTCAACAACGGATCCCCAGAAGAACTAGGTGCTTCACACCCCCCCTCCCCCCATATAAAGCGTACCGCAGCTAAATTATGCAAGAGTTAAAAAATATGCAAATGCCAAGTAGCTGGACAGAACAAAGATAATGTTGTTGCCCGTTGTTTGGAGATACTCAATTTTTTTATTCCGCCTAATTAGATAATTAGTCTAAGTTAACTTCACAACTATTATAATTAGAGAACAAGCGTCAATAAGAAAATTGTAGAGCAACATGAAAAACTCCCGATATAGCTTTAAGTTGCTGAATACGTGCTACATAAAAGCGTTTTTTCGAGCGTGAAAAAAGCCCGCGAACTCACGCAAAGTGCCTCAAGCGGCCAGTCGCGCGGTAATTTTGCGTGCATTTACGGACTTTTTCCACGCTCGGTAAAACCCTTTTATGTAGCACGTATTGAGGAACGGAAAGCTGTATCGGGAGTTTTTCGTGTCGCTCTGCAATTTTCTCATTGACACTTTTAATGTAATTGTGATATTTGAGAACTTGAATAAATAATTAAAACTAATTACCTAATTAGGCGGACCTAAAATATACCTTAAGCATCTCCAAGCGACGGCAGACAACATTAGCTTTGTTCTGTCGAGCTATAGGACATTTGCATATATTTAAACTCTGGCTAAAGTTAGCTAGGACACCCAGTATATGTATATATGTACACCTCTACCATGTGACTGGCTTCCCACACTTCACAAACATAGAGTTTATCCTACTTTGAGACTCTCAATGCTAGAACAATAAAATAACGAAAAGAAAGGACTAGGCGCAATAAGAAAGTGGCACACATCCAGTTGGCTACCATGTCAGTTGGCTACCCAGTAACAAGTGCATTCCGCGGTGGCCTGATTCTGCAGCGGAGTCTACGACGGCGGGCTCCACCACCGCTCTGACGTCGCGCTACACCGGAACGACGGGCGCAAGCTCAACGGCGGCTACAAGCTCGACCAGTAGGCATGAGGGTCCTCGTGAGTATACGACGTTCTTGTGGAGCCAAACAGATTCGTGCTTATGTACTTGTGACAACCTGTGTACATTTACCGTTGCCACATTGCCTTTCAACTAAGATTACTACACTCGGTTTCACGCATTGCGTGCAACGCTGTGAAAGCGATGGAGACCTTTTTGGTGGTGGCCGCGTTCACACTAACAAATAGTTCGGCGTTTCTGCCGTCAAATACGAGAAAATGTTCCCTATTTTAGTTCAGTTATAAATAAAAGAAAGTTCAGCCTTAATAAGCAATTATCTCTGTTAGAAGTTGTTGGAGATCATTTTGTTTTTTCTTGTTATCCTTTACGGGTTTTTAGCTTGCCGGCTGTTGCGCCAGCCTCGCGAGCATTATAGTTCCGCTTGCAAGAGATAGAGATATACACCTCAATGATGAGCGCGCTTTGAAACATTTTGATGGCAGGACTTCCTCCGTCGTTTCCACAGCGTTGCACCTAAAGAACGAAACGGGAGTATAGCAAGCGATGCCGTAACATGCATTCTCACTCCGGATGTGGCGTCATGTGCGTGCGAAGCTGCATGAAAGTAATTAAACCACATTCTTGGCGCCAGATTTCGAGATATTTGAAGCTGATTCGACACAGGTGGCCGTTGTACCGTTGCCGACGGCGAAGAGAAATCATGAAGCGTGTTTCAGATACCGCGAACTGAGTTCGAAATCAAGCATGCAGCGTCAGCATGACCACCCGCCACACGATGTAGCATCTTCGATCATCTCGGTTCACGCAAAGCAATAGTAGTTTTTGCTACATCAGACATTGAGGGGATGGTGACTTGGTCAACGTATCCCATGGGGGTAGCGCTTATAGCATATAACAATGACACCTAAACGAAATATTGACATTTCCGTGTTCGTAGTACACCAGTCCGCTATATGCGCCGCCTTCAAGACCCAGTAAGCCAATGAGATGTCTGGGCGTTTCGGGCAGATGCGTCCATGCAATAAAGAAAAGTATTCATGATGGAAAATTTGCTTAGTCACACATAACGTATTCATAACGACATATGATGTATAATAACGACATATGACATGAGACAAGTCCACTTGTCAAAACGTTAGCTCTTGCTAACACCTAGTTCTCGTTTTGCTCATCGTCTTGAATTTCCATCTCCCGCTTTCTCCGCATTTTCCCCAGAACGCATTCATAGCGTAGTTGCCAGCAGTTGCGCGCCGGCGTCAATTGTTTGCCTATACTTCATGAGGCGCACCCGCTTTCATGGCAACTAACGTGGTTTGGCCAGCATGCATGCAGTGTGCAGTGCATGCAGATCAGGTGTGCTCGCGTTGTGGGATACGGCCGTTATTATACGTTGCATGGCGTGGCGATTTCAAGCTGTTTCCTTTGTGTCTCTCTCTTGTGCAAACCGTGCAACCCCTTTGCAGACGGTCAAGGCACAGCCGTGTCACTTGGAACAGCTGGCAGTCTCAAATTGTTGCTGGAAATATTGAATTAATGTTATTGAATTAACACCTGCGCTACAAAGCACCAAGGGGCAGTGGAAAAACACGAATAATTTCCACCCATTAAGGTTTATCAAAGCGAGTAGCCGTCTAAGTAAACGAGTCTTATTGTATTTTGTTGCCAATGGTATGACAGCTGGCACGGACGGGAATCACACTCTGTATACACCTCGCACTTCTAAACAGAACGTGCACCGCTGCCGATGAGCAACCACGGTGGCAAGCTGGTGATAGAACCCAGTGAGCATTTGGGTGTTTATTTGAATATTTAAGTTTGACTCCGCTCCGCTGGTATATTCAAAGCCACAGCATATAACACCAAGCTTTATGCTCACCTGAAGCGAGTAAGGAAGGCAGGACGCTATATACCATAAAGCTATTCTGATCACTTTCGATGTCATTTCCGCCATTACTGCTCCGCGATTGATCGATAATTTTCGGGCCATGCCCTCAACGCTTGTCATCCGTACGAAGTCATAAAACCGTGAGAACTCCGTCTCTCAAAATGACGAGCATGCACTGATTACGCATCACAATTCCGTACAAGGTAAAGAAAAATATTCTGATCATGTTAGTTCTCAGCTTTGTCGATGTTATACCACCGCTGTTGGACGACGAAAATTCTGTGGTCGTCCCCACTTCGCCTGTCTCTCACGCGACCTGACAAAACTGCGAGAACTCACCACGTCAAAGAAATGTGTGTGCACTGCAGATGCAATAATATTCCGAACAAAAGAGAAAATTTTGCGTGATACTCGGAGGCTACGCGTTCTTTTTTTTTTGCGCGGCAGTATAACCTTGACCCGCCATGGTTGCTTGTGGCTATGCTGTTGGGCTGCTAAGCACGAGGTCGCGAAATCGAATATTCGGCGCGACATCGAATCGAGATCGAAAGACTTCGGTGCGCATTAAAGAACCCCAGGTGGTCCAAATTGTTCTGTGGTCGCCAACTACGGCGTGCCTCATAATCAGGTCGTGGTTTTGGCCCGTAAAGCCCCATTATTTAATCAGCATAACCTTGCCGAGCCCTTTCGCCAAGCATACGACGTCGTTCTGCTAACTCATGTTTGCTGAGGATGTGTTTTAGCGTGTATGTTTTTCCCCCTATTGCACGCCTATTTTCAACCTAAGCAAGGGGTGCGAACCCATCGTAGACGCCGGCACCACTTCGGTTATCATCTGGTTATCACCTTGAGTGCTCCAGCGCGGTCGCACCGAAACCCTCTCCTTTCCTGCGCGCTCCTCTCTTGCCCGCCACCTACATAAGAAAAACCTGTCAAGCTTGGTTATGCTACTCGCTTTGAAAGCAAACATAACAGACTTCCAATAAATGAGGCGAATAAATGTGATCTCTGAACAAGATTTATTGGCCACTGCCAGATGTTTGCGTCGGCGGTTACTTACATTTGACGTCAGTAGTTATAGTCGGCAGTTATATGAGGTTACGGGGCTCCTGATGTCAAACTTATTCCCGCACAGCCATTCACGGAGACCACGCCTCAGCACCGAGGCAGAGGCATCAGAAGCATAGTAAACATGGCAGAGAAGGACATCATGGTAAGTGGTAGATGTTGCTGTCGCGACTTCTCATTCAAGATGGACTAAGTAACTGTGCAAATGCGTATGCGTGAAATACTACAAAAAGTAGTGAAAACACAAACCTTCCATAACCATTAAGGCGAGATATATTGCAATGGTGAGGATAAGGTAAGCAAACAAAAAACAGCATGCATTCAGGTGTCCACCATACTTATTCGCCAGGTCTGTCTGGCACGTGGTAGGCAAGAGAGCGAGAGTAAATTTGATTATTATGAGTCTCCGTAGTTGAAACATCTTGGTATGAGCTTTTATTGTTTACCGGGACTCGTCCAGCACCCGAAGGACTTGCTAAGGGATTGTGCGAATGAAGATTAAGAATTTCGGATCGGAGAGCGAGCGAGTCATTCAGAGTAGTGGTAGATATATTGCAGTTTGCGCTGTGTAAACTGTACTACCACGTCACTTTTCCTCTGCGGTGAATTACCATGAGGGTGTGTGTTTGTGAAAGATGGTCAATCGCCACTGAGAGAGCAGATAGAGGTCATACTAACGCATTTCACATGCCTGCTGTCTCACGTGCCATAAGCCACTGGAATGGCCTTCCTGAGGACGTCACAAACACCAGATACGAACGGATTTGAAGACAGGATAAACGGCATACTTGCCTAACATCTTTGGTTTTATGTGCTGTTAATAAAACAAAATGTTTTCTAATGTTGTATTACATGTATGAAATTGTGCTCTTGTTTAGTCGTGAGCCAAGTTGTGTTCCGTTTCTATATAGCCACATTTCTAAAACAAAAAAATTGTATAACTGCTTTCCTTGATTTTAAGAGTATAATGTGGGGTGTTTGCCGCAAAGAATTGTATAACGCTCTTCTTCAATCGATGCATTTGCTCTTGTACTTTTGCGATTTTCATTTAAATTGTCCCACTCCTACAATGATCCCATGTGAAGGAGCCTGTGAGTTACTTGAATAAATAAATAAGTTTCTGGAAGCCTGGTCAAAGCGATAGACCATTCACCATATTGAGCACGTGCAAAGCAATCGAACGTTGAAGTAACACTATAGTGAAGTTAGTTGCCAGGGAAGAACTGAAAGGTCGATTTTGTTAAGAGCGCTCGAGCCATGATACTTATAGGTAGGTGAAGGATACGCAAATAATAGGCAGGGAGAGACGATGACGAAAAGTAATAGAGCAACTCGTCTGAGCGCCTACCATTCTCTAGCATAACGTTTTGAGTTTGTGTCACCTTCACGAAAGAGACGACGCTTATAATTAGGAGTGGACGGAGATGCGCAGGGACCACAGAGCGAGCATGATAAATCGATTAGGACGTTATTGCAGCCACACCATGTATTCACGGCTAATTTACCGTCTGTACACAACATTTTGAAGGATTTACTGGTTGAAGTGCACGCTAAGTGCATCGCTAGTGCTTCATGCGTTTTCATTTTCGGGATGCGTATTTATGGCACGAACCAATGGTATACTCGTTGTAGCGCCTAACTGCATCTGTTTTCATGTGCCACCCATACTTAATTTGGTTGCAGGCGACTTGTAAGTATTCCACGTCTTTATTGTTAAGAATAATAAATATTTTAGTCGCCAAAACATTCACTACGTTCGGACTTTCCAGTGCCCCCGCCCACAAATAAATATACGCAAAGCGATCAGCTCGACGATCAAGCGCATAAATCAAGACATAATTCAGTCTAATTCAAGTGCAAGTAAAGGTTTGTTAAGGGCTTATAAAGTAATGGAAAAATAAGTGAACATATTAAGGAAGTCTGGTATGTTTATTTATCTGGAGGCTATTCGATTGGGGCGCACATTCAGCTAGTGAAGACAGAACGGCTGTGATGGTGCCTATTTTAAAAGGAACTACACCAATATGTCATGCTGAGGTGCACACATGAATAATTTCTCGACAGAGGGCAGAAATCAGAACTTACAATTCTTGGTGAACTTGGTCGGGAAGACTTACTGTGCTAGAAAGTGCCTAAATTTCTTTTTAAAGGGTCCCACAAACGGTTTGGACAAATCATGGCGACGCGTTCGGAACAGCCACAGTAAAACACTTGTGCAACAATTCAAGTGAAGCTTTCATATTGAGAGAGCTACGCTAAATGTTGCCCTCCTTCCTAGCCATGCTTCTCAGCTCATTCACCGAATACCGTTGAACGAATAATCAAGGCGAAGCTCCGCCTTCCCTGGTTCTACGTCATGATGTGACGTTGTGTCGTCTATTTCCGGTTGTCTAGGACCCAGCGCACGGTGACTCTCCAACCTCTCCGCTAGTCACCTGGTCTTCGTTCCCCCGCGAGAGATATCAAAGAAGCGCGTGTTGCGAGCATTTTGTAGAAGCGCCGACGGGGCCCGGTATTCCGTTAACCGCTGGCGAGCATTTGAAGTTTTGAAGGATGGGCGGTGGCGTGTACTACAAACCCTCCATACTCCTACCGCTGTCATGAACGCGAGCGTCTTGCACGGTGCTGCTATCTGGAGAAGGAGAGCGTACCCAGCCAAACAACGGAGCTGCTATTGCTGCAGCAAAGTGCAAAACCTCTTAAACATTATCAAGGACAACAGCAAAGTAGAATACACTTCACTTGGTTTGTGCCATATTAGTTCTCTGTCTGTCTGATTTGTGGTCTGTGCCGCCAGAAGGCTGCAACATGCAGGCCGCTCACGTTTGCGCCTCCGCTCGTCCCGTAAAACGTCCAGTCCGCTTGCACTTACCCGAATAAACGTGCAGGCTAAAACTCTCTATTTTGGTACTGAGCCTCCGGTGTGAAGTGACGGCCGGAAATGCGTAGATGCTAGCGTCGATCGGATACCGGCAGCGAGAAGCGCTGCGGCCGCTACGCTTGCATGTTGCCTTGCAGCGGGACATGGTGTCGCAGCTTGACGTGTTGCCGGTAGCTAGATTTGCAGCCCACAACGTAACAGGGGCGATCCATGGTGCTCGGGAAAAGGAAGGTCGAGACCAACGCTGATTGCGTATGTCGCGACAACACGGAGAACATTGTAATACAAGGAGACGGCACTTGCTGTGTATCGGAAATGCTTGAGTGTAGTGATAAGTTGTCTTGTGTATTCTCTCTCTTTTTTCTTCTTGTTTTACAGAAATAAGTTAACCAAAGTTACAACGGTTACTAACAACATTTGTTCCCCGTGAACGTGTTGGGAAAGTAATCGATGTCGTGCGTGACTTGAATAGCCAATCGGATAGATTGCCTTACTGACGTCAATCTTTAAAGTATTAGATTAAGTTACGTGCTTTACGCGCAGCGCTTAAACGCGGCACTTATTGATCGGAAAGATCTACTCTAACGACTTAGTACGCTTGTGCAACATCGTCATAATCGCGCCAGGGTCACTTAAGGAAGCGCCGACGGGACCTAATTGGCATCAACGCCGCGGTTGCGATAGGAATAAACTTCTTCATTGAGAAACATGCGGCGTGTCTTCACTCCTCGGCGCAAAACGGAGTACACTCAAGAAAACCTCTCGTACAAGGTAATTTGGACAGGACATTGAGTTTCTACAGTTACGATTTTACTCGTGCAGCGAAGGACCTTGAAACCAAAGCGCGTGCACGGAGCAAGGAAGAGGAAATTGAGTAAAAATTTTCTGTCCTCTATACACGGACATGGATAGTATAGAGTCTGATGCGTGTCCACTTTAAAGGGGCACACAAAGAAAATGGACTGCTTTTGAGATAGACATGCTAGGGTAGCCTTTTGTAAGATGACTTATGAACATGCAGAAATATAATTCTGACTCCTTTGGCGCAAGAAGCTCCCTTTTCCTTGGATAAGGTGAAAGCCAAATGAATGTCTTTTTTAGCTAAGCTCCAGGGTACGCGCACAGTTGACGTTAGCCTAACAATACGGATATCGCTGAATTCTCGCCTGGCAGGTCCACTTCCTGGCGGCAAAATAAAAAAAAAATTATCTGGCATATCGAGTTTTCACGTGCTTTAATATACATTAGTTTCCTGTGGGCTTCATAATCAGATCGAGGTTCTGGCACGTAAAACCCAATAATTTAACGATGTTCCCCTTCAATATTGATTTCTCGATATACAGCCAATATATGCATTCCACGGCTAGGTTCTGTACAGCACCGCTGGCGTGAAGCATTATGGTAATAGCAGTCCTTAGCGGGCTGAGGGTCGACTGTGGTAAGAAGCATATGTTGTGTCTATACCAGGAAAAACGCACTATTCCCTTCATCGTTACTTGAAACCCAAGTACAAGGGGAAAGCACCGAGAACTATAGTGTTACGGCGATGGCAGCGACCGCGCGTTGGGCTTGGGCAAATCTGTTTATTGAAGCGAAAAGCTTTACTACGCTAGTCAACACCGTGCTTCGCGCGAACCAGCATATGTCGGAATTGGCTCCGTAAGCGTGTTCGGAGTCGGCGCAGGGGGCCACTGCCGCGCGCTATGCGTCATCATTTGACGTTCGCCGCAAGCGCGTGTTTATCGCGGAGGCCGACTATATAACCGCTTGCCAGAGAATAGGCGTGCGCATTCAGTATGGAAGGAGAAGAGAGTATTACTACCGATACAGAGAGCTGTGTTTATGGTTGTACAGAAATCGCAAGACAATGTGCGCAACAATGATGAATAAAGAAGTTTAATAATCGTGCATACCTTATGGTATATATCATTGATAAGCAATTTTCATAACTTCACAAGGCACACGTAAAGCATAACCATAAGCTAACCAAAGCATATCCACAAGTAAAACCATAAGCATAACCATAGGCTGAATCATAAAGCATAACCATAAGCTAAACCGTAAGAAGATCGATAACTTAAACCATAAGCATATCCATAATTTAAACCGTAAGCCTATCCATAGGCTAAATCATAAAGCATAATCATAAGCTAAACCATAAGCATCACCGAACCTTTTCGCTTCGAGACATCCAGGTTTCGGCAGCCCATGCGCGTTGGACTTGGGCAAATCAGATTATTATTAATCAAGCGGCATTAACATTAGCCGCGCCTTACGAGAACGTCTAGGGAGTGCCTGGAGGGAGTGTATTTAAAACCAGGCCTCCCCTTCACACGTTGTGCCATCAGCTGCGCCTCCAGATGCCAAGAAGTGAAAGGGAGACACCGTATCCCAGCCGGACATTTTAATAAAGACAAGTGTTTTTTTCTTGCACTCTCCATCTCTCTCTCTCTCTCTCTCTCTCTCTCTCTCTCTAAGAAGCGTTGCAACCTTCCTTTCGCTTCACTTTCTGTCTGAGGTAATGCTTCCCTAACGGCTCACAGTAAGGCCCCGATTCACACAGCCGTAAAACGCCCCGACCCATCAGTGTCACGTCACCGTCATGCGATAGCTTTTTGTGGCCAGCTTTTTCCTTTCAAAATGCTGTACCTTCGATCGCATCGGCCACCATAAACCAGCGTGACATTATTGACAAGAAAAGGGCGAGCAGACGCTCTCTCGTGATGAACAGGCGTGCCTTGCCAGTGATGGGACGGGGCGTTTGATAGCTTTATTAATCCGGGCCTATAGGGCTGACTTCGTTATTATTACTGGAGCTGTGTTTCGTGATGGTGCATTTATTTCTCCATTATTTTCCGTTCTATAGTGATGCACCAATTTTCCTATTGATAGAAGGCAACGCAGTGTCACCGAAAAGGTGAGAAGACTAGAAAATATGATAAACCGTTACAAATTCACATCGGAAGCTATGTACTTAACTGTTCTCCTCTATACGTCTTTAAATTCAGCTACGGTATACACGTTCAATGACACAAACTGACTCAACAGTCACTTGGTGATTTCCGCAGCCCAACAACAAGATATCGTCGTGGTCATGGACATTCCTGGTAAGCACTGCTCTGCTTTTACTTCCTCGTAGTTCACATCAGTAGATAGACAATCCTGAAATTCACGAGCCGCACTGACCTTCGTCTTCAAGAGGGCAGAACCTCGGGCCAGTTGATCCGGTATGCTTAAAGAAGAAAAGAACCACGACTTCAGACGAAAGAGAGGGCAGGGCGAGCGGTAACTAGGAACTGAGGTTTTTTAGCATGAAACACAAAGCAGCAAAATGTCGGATCTGCGCGAAGCATCCTGTAATTGTACAATAGCGTATGTTTATTTTTTACTTACAACTCCTGAAGGAACACTTCTGGAGTACGACGTACAATGTCACTGCAAACTGTAACAACAGCGTTGTTGCTAAAAGTTTGTCAGCAGATTGGTGATTAGAAAATGATTCAATTGTATAATCACTTTTCTGTCACAGAGGATTAGAAAGCGTGAAAACTAGCTTTAATAATATTGGAAATGGCACTTTTAGCAAAGGGTCTAGGTGCCCTGTTGCAGTGATCGACAGCGTGCGGGAAGAAATTGCACTGATAATCCGTTCGGATTCTTGCGTCTGGTTATACTTGTAACGTCTTATAGCACAGGATGCCTTCGCGAACGCGAGAGCTGTATCACGAGTAAGATGATAAGATGAGTCATCATTGCAGTGTGGCGCGTCATTAATTAGACGTGTCTTGAGGTGAGATAACGCAGGAGATTTTAGAACGTCAATGGTGCAAACGTAGAACGAAATCAACGTTGGTGATTAAAAGACGAGGTCGTATCAGCGCCAAAGATCTGAGCGGCCCTTCTTTGACTTAATTAAATTTTGGGAACGCAGGTCTCATGCTGTTTACAGGGATTCAATGCGCTTCTAGAATGACGCTAATAACGGTTTTAGACCATTTTAATTTGGACTACATTGGAACGTTCAATAGTCTATTTCTGATCCGCTTTCTGAGCGCCTCTTCTGTTAAGTACACAGAATGGTGAGATAACTCGAAAGTGCTAAACTAAAATACATTATGGCGAGCTGTTAGAGGAATAGATTAACTGTGAATAAGAGTGGCTTGTAGCATCGATACTACAATTCCCTAGGGTTTTGTCTGCACCAACTAGGTATCACACTACGTGCAACACACAAAAATCTACTTGTTATATCTTGCTGTAATGTAACGTTATATAATGTAATGCAATGTAGTGTAATAGGCTAACTGTTGACATAACGAAGTGAGTAAGTAAAAGACAAAATTACCAATATAAATGTTAAAGGACATATTCTTGATGAAAGCTTCATTTTGCATCTGCAATGGAAGGAAACCACCTATTCTACATAGCAGACCGGGGTAATTAAGATCACTTGCATGGGTAGGCTATCATCACTCAGCAACTACTATTATTAGTAGGCCAATATCAGTGTCATAATACATATGAAAGCTTCATGTAGCATCTGTATTTGAAGAAAAAGAAACTATTTGGTTTGCGAGATTGCGGGTATTTAGAATAGCTTACATAAACCATTGGAATCTGAACCTGGCAACGTTTAACGCTTGAAAATTATCTAGTGAGGCGAGTCTAGCAGTGCCATTGGAGTAATTCGGGGGCAATAAATGACATGTAATAGGGCTCAGTGAGGTTAGGACGACAAATGAAGCATATACATTGCTAAAAAGCGGGCACGTCCTGTGCTACCGGGGATAAGTAGAGAGACGAGAACTAGGAGTCGGATTCCTGATTACTAAGGATATAGGTGGTAACGTACAGGAATTGTATAGCATTAACGAGAGGGTGGCAGGAATAAGAGGTACAAATTGAAAGTCATACAGGTCTACGCCCCTACATCCAGTCATGATGACCAGGAAGTCGAAAGCTTCTATGAAAACGTGGAATCAGTGATGGGTAAAGTCAAAACAAAATACGCTACACTGATCGGCGACTTCAATCCCAGGGTAGGCAAGAAGACGGCTGGAGACAAGCCAGTGGGGGAATACGGCTTAGGTTATAGGAATACAAGAGGAGAGTTATCAGTAGAGTCTGCAGAACGGTATAATTTGGGGATAATGAATACCTTCTTCCACAAGTGGGATAACCGAAAGTGGACGTGGAGGAACCAGAATGGTGAGAATAGAAATGAAATGCACTTCGTACTCTGCGCTAACCCTGGCATCATACAAGATGTGGCCGTGCTCGGTGAGGTGCGATGCAGTGACCGTCGGATGGCAACATCACGAATTAGGCTAGACTTGAGGAGGGAACGAAAGAAACTGGTATATAAGAAGCCGATCAATGAGTTTGCGGTAAGAGGGAAAATAGAGGAATTCCGGATCAAGCTACAGAACAAGTCATCATCATCATCATCATCATCATCATCATCAACAACATCATCATCATCATCAGCCTAGTTACGCCCACTGCAGGGCAAAGGCCTCTCCCATACTTCTCCAACAACCCCGGTCATGTACTAATTGTGGCCATGTTGTCCCTGCAAACGTCTTAATGTCATCCGCCCACCTAACTTTCTGCCGCCCCCTGCTACGCTTCCCTTCCCTTGGAATCCAGTCCGTAAGCCTTAATGACCATCGGTTATCTTCCCTCCTCATTACATCTCCGGTCGATGCCCATTTCTTTTTCTTGATTTCAACTAAGATGTCATTTACCCGCGTTTGTTGCCTCACCCAATCTGCTCTTTTCTTATCCCTTAGCGTTACACCGATCATTCTTCTTTCCATAGCTCGTTGCGTCGTCCTCAATTTCAGCAGAACCCTTTTCGTAAGCCTCCAGGTTTCTGCCCCATATGTGACTACTGGTAACACACAGCTGGTACACACTTTCCTTTTGAGGGATAGTGGCAACCTGCTGTTCATGATTTGAGAATGCCTGCCAAACGCACCCCAGCCCATTCTTATTCTTCTGGTTATTTCAGTCTCATGATCCGGATGCGTGGTCACTACCTGCCCTAAGTAGATGTATTCCCTTACCACTTCCAGTGCCTCGCTACCTATCGTAAACTGCTGTTCTATTCCGAGACTGTTAAACATAAGTTTAGTTTTCTGCAGATTAATTTTCAGACCCACCCTTCTGCTTTGCCTCTCCTGGTCAGTGAGCATGCATTGCAATTGGTCTCCTGAGTTACTAAGCAAGGCAATATCATCAGCGAATCGCAAGTTGCTAAGGTATTCTCCATCAACTTTTATCCCCCATTCTTCCCACTCCAGGTCTCTGAATACCTCCTGTAAACATGCGGTGAATAGCATTGGAGAGATCGTATTTCCCTGTCTGACGCCTTTCTTTATTGGGATTTTGTTGCTTTCTCTGTGGAGGACTAGGGTGGCTGTCGAGCCACTATAGATATCTTCCTGTATTTTTACATATGGCTCATCTACACCCTGATTCCGCAATGCCTCCATGACTGCTGAGCTTTCGACTGAATCAAACGCTCTCTCGTAATCAATGAAAGCTATATATAAGGGTTGGTTATATTCTGCACATTTAACACGTAATCCAATTTAACTAAGGAGGAGGACCTTACTGTTGAAGGAGCGAACGACAACCTTATCGACATCATTAAGGAGTGTGCAATAGAAGTCGGGGGTAGCATCGTTAGACAGGATATCGGTAAGCCTTCGCAAGAGACGAAACATCTGATTAAAAAACGCCAATGTATGAAAGCCTCTAACGCTACAGCTAGAATAGAATTGGCAGAACTTTTCAAGTTAATCAACAAGCGTTAGATAGCTGATGTAAAGAAGTATAATGTGGATAGAATTGAGCATGCTCTCAGGAAAGGAGGAAGCCTAAAAGCAGTGAAGAAGAAACTAGGAATATGCAAGAATCATGTATGCGTTAAGAGACAAATCGTGAAATATAATTACTAATATGGATAAGATAGTTCAAATGGCTGAGAAGTTCTATAGATTTATACAGTTACAATGGCACGCACGACGATAAGGAAGAGGGAATAGTCTAGATGAATTTGAGATCCCACAAGTAACGCCACAAGAAGTAAAGAAAGCTTTGTGAGCTATGGAAAGGGGGGAGGCAGCTGGGGAGGATGAGGTTACAGCAAAGTTGTTGAAGGATGGTGGGCAAATTGTTCTAGAAAAACTGGCCACCCTGTATATGCAATGCCTCATGACCTCGAGCGTACCGGAATCTTGGAAGAACGTCAACATAATCCTAATCCATAAGAAAGGGGACGTCAAAGACTTGAAAAATTATAGACCGATCAGCTTACTGTCCGTTGCCTACAAAGTTTTTACTACAGTAATCGCAAATGGAATCAGGAACACCTTGGACTTCTGTCAACAAAAGGACTAGGTAGAATTCTGTGAAGGCTGGTCAACAGTAGACCATATTCACACTATGAATCAGGTTATAGAGAAATGTGCGGAATATAACCAACCCTTATATATAGCTTTCATTGATTACCAGAAAGCGTTTGATTCAGTCGAAACTTCAGCAGTCATGCAGGCATTACGGAATCAGGGTGTAGACGAGCCGTATGTAAAAATATTGAAAGATATTTATACCGGCTCCACCACCACCGTAGTCCACCATAAAGAAAGCAACAAAATGCCAATAAAGAAGGGCGTCAGGCAGGGAGATACGATCTCTCCAGTGCTATTCACAGTGTGTTTACCGGAGGTATTGAGAGACCTGGATTGGGAAGAATTGGGGATAAGACTTAATAGAGAATATCTTAGGAACTTGCGATTCGCTGATGATATTGCCTTGCTTAGTAACTCAGGGGACCAATTGCAATGCATGCTCACTGACCTGGACAGACAAAGCAGAAGGGTGGGTCTGAAAATTAATCTGCAGGAAACTAAAATAATGTTGACCAGTCTCGGAAGACAACAGCAGCTGAGGATAGGTAGCGAGGCACTGGAAGTGGTAAGGGTTATTCCCTTACCACTTCCTTCTACTTAGGGCAGGTAGCGACCGTGGATCCGGATCATCAAACTGCAATAATCAGAAGAATAAGAATGGGCATGCAATGAGGAAGGAATATACCCGGTGGTCATTAAGGGGGACGGACTGGATTCCAAGGGAAGGGAAGCGTAGCAGGGGGCGGCAAGAAGTTAGGTGGACGGATGAGGTTATGAACTTTGCAGAGACAACATGGCCGCAATTAGCACATGACCGGGATAGTTGGCGAAGTATGGGAGAAGTCTTTGCCCTGTAGTGGGCGTAGCCAGGCTTACGATGACATTAGCATGCTATGCGTTGGAGTCTTCTAGCCACGTAAGCACAGCGTTTAGATGTTTAGAAGCAATGACTGCCACAAAGAGCGGCATCAGTCGCTGTTCAAAAATTGTCAAACTTCAGTCTTTCGTCTGTGCAACTAACTTTCATTGGTACCATATTGGCGCTTCATCTAACTGCACTTTTATATGCATTAACCTGCTAGAGGGAACCTCGTCATGTTTAGGTTCTCGCGTTGTAACGTGGCTCTTATACCGACGGGTCCTGGAGAACGCGTCTCGGAAGCAATTGCTGCAGATGCCCGTAGAGGACGATAGCATCTTGAAACAATGGTTGTTAACAACCTTGCGTGGAGTTGAGAAAGTTAAACGCGGATAGTGGCATCAGGAATGCACTAGTAAAATGTGTATGTTTTTTATGAATGCTTCTAGTTTGTCGGAGGCGATGTGCTTCTGGCTCCGGGGATGCTGTGTATATTATCCAGTAGCCATGCCACAACGAACAATACGTTTTGAAATAGAGAAATCGGGAATATGACAGAATGGCTGCCTAGTAGGTACAATATGAGTGACGCATGCATATGGTTATGAAAGATAAAAAAATATCGATAATCGAACGCATGAAAACTACGACTGACACTGTTAACAGAAACAGTGGTAATTTGTCACCAGTAAACGCCAGGCGTCTCGGGGACATTATACGAAGTACCTGAGCCACTGTTTCATCCCTTTTTAATTTTCCTCTGAACGGCGCTCCTAGGTGGTAGCTGAAAAGTTAGAATTACAAAATCTTCAGCGATCGGTTCTTGTCTTCATTTGTGATCCCTCTATCGAGACTAACCGATGAATAACCGAGGGCCCAGTCAGAATGTTTCACGTGTAGTTGCGAATGACCGTGCAATGACGTATCAAGCCGTGGAAACTCGACAACGAACATACCACGCAGCACGATGAGAACGCTCTTTCCTGACCGACTTGAGTTGTTTGCGTATTGTGGCGAACGCAATTGTAAACTTGAAAAAATGTTACAAACGCAGGCAAGTCCAAGCCGTAGTTGGGCTCCTGTTTGTCTTCCTGACTGTTCTACTGGTTACTCTGTGCTACGTGCTGTTCACTTTTCTCACAGGTGAGAAAACTGTTGACCGTTAGAATACTCAACTACAAGACGCACTACGAAGTGTGCCCTTTCGCTCTTTTAAGTAACGACTACCATACTAAAGAGACTTGATTGGACGAACTGGTGGCATTGAAGCTGTAGGCGGTTTCATTATCTTTGGCAACAGTCTGCGTCGTGCGCCATATATATTGATGACAGTGATAACAAATAAACCACTATTTATTTTGTGTGCCGCGGAGAAACTAGAGGTCTCAATACTGGCGCACAGACAAAGAAAGTAGAAACGTAAAACGGCTACCAGCAGTGTTACAAGATAACCAATAGTATATGAAACAAAGGCGATAAATATAAACAGATACGTAAGAAGTAACAATTAAGGAATAGCGCAAAATTACATGCAAAGTAGATTACATGCCTACATGGAAGGAGGAAGAGACGACTAGAGGAAAAGACAGAAGTGCAGCTAGAAAGAAGGCTGAGGAGAAACTGTGAAGCTCGGAAGACAAGAAAGACAAAACGTTTCGAAAGATATAAGCATGGAGAAAATGACAATATCCACTTTACATTTATTGGAAATGCGAGTTTTAGCTGAAAGATGCGGGAATGTGGAAGGGTTCATGTTCCCTGATAGTCTTCTGCGGTGCTCGCAGTGAAACACAAGCTGGTAGATCCATAGATGCAGTAATGCCATGCATGATTTTGTTTAAAAAGGACGTTGGTGCGACTACAGCAGCAGGTAAGTGGTAAAACCGCAGGAGAATTATTCCGACTTGAAAAGTTTTTTCGTGCACGAGGTCAGAAAACTACGTTCATATATATGCTGCTTCAGTTTTTCTGCGCATATTTGATTTATGTGCTATTCGAATATTATTTTATTATTATTATTTTATCATGAATATACTGTTAGTCTCACTTGGGACTGGTACAGGTTGGGTTTATATACCAGAAAATACAAATTACAATCAACAGCAAAATGAGATTGCAGCTCAAAATTAATTGCAGCTCTAATCAAGGAAATTGACTCTTACGCTGTACTTTTGCCGCAGCAACAATGGGAGGAGACATGTATAGAAGCGGTTAGTCGTATGAGAAGAGGCAGTAAATGGAGCCTTCTCAGAAATCTTCTTTATAACAAACAATCCAAAGGGACGGCTAGACTAGCTTTAGACAGGATTATCAAATTCCTAACTAGGCATGGTATGATGGACAACAACATTGCTCAAAGCATGCTGTGCACTTACCTTCCTTGGAAGGACCGTGAAGCATGCAGGGAGGCAGAGAAGGTCTCATATGCGGAATGGACCGGGATGAGTGCCCCACTTCTTCATGGAGCCGGCTCCGTATCAGAGGTTAGACGCGTCTTCTTTAACCTCAATAGCAAGTCTGCTCTACGAACAGATGACATCACAAACTTCTTAAGATTTTGGATGACGACGCAATAGGTATTTTAACAAATGAGCTCAATCAAATATGAGAGTCGGGTCATGTTCCTGATGAATGGAGGGCGGCCAAGATAGTTTTCATCCCCAATCTGGGAAAGCCTACCAGTTTTGAAAACTTCCGACCCATCTCGCTCACTTCACGCCTTTGCAAAGTCATGGAGCATACAGTTAATAATTTCATATCAAGTCACATCGAGCGACATTTGCTTTTTCTTCACAACTTGAATAAATTTCGACCTTCCCTCTCCGCACAGGATGCGATGCCCCTATTGCAGAAATCGATCTTTGATAACTAACCGCACTATAGACGTGATGAGTGTTCTGGCCCTATACTTGGCTAAGGCCTTTGAGAGGGTCAGTCATCTACACATCCTAGGTGAGATATCCAAGCTCTATCATGGCAGCAGATTCTGAAACATTAATAAATCCGTCCTTGGTGAACACACGGCGTTTATCAGAGTTGGGACGGTTATCGAAGGGCCCTTCTCTAGGTTGTCTCAGCACACCCAAGGAATCGGTGCTGTCAAAGCTTCTCTTTAATATCGCCATGGACAGGCTTTTCAAGAGGTTGGCTTGCATCCCAGATGTCGGGCATGTAATCTGTGCGGACGATATCACCATCTGGGTCCCCGGAGTGTCGCTAGTCAGATAAGAGGAAAGCTTACAAGAAGCTGTTATCATAGAGGATTTCCTCGCTAGCGTCGGGGTTGACGCTCTCTCCCACATAGTCGGAGCTACTGCTGTACAGGAAAGTGAGACAAGTAGGCAAAACTAAAGGATTAGCGCGACCGGACTCTGGTTCCCATTCAGATACTAAATAAAGCGGACACCTGCATACCCAGAACTGCGACTGTGTTTATTTTTTGCGCAGCCAGACACTCGAGCTTTCTGTATTTCTGCTCTCATACGGAAGAAAAAGAAATTGCCTGTTTCTGTACCCAGCTGCACCTGCACCAACGACGCACGCTTCGCCGATGGTCACGGAGGAGACAACCACATACGATACTAGCGAGGTTACCTCAGACTTTACCACGCCTCCTTCTGGTGCCGTTTCTCCTCCACGTCCTCCTCCGCCTTCTCCTGCACATCCTCTCCTTCCTGCTCCCCCTCCACCTCCACTTCCACCACCTCCTCCTCCTCCGCCTCCCACGCCTCCTCCTCCTCCGCCTCCCCCACCTCCACCGCCTCCTCTGAGGCCCCACCCTCGACCCCAACCTCGACCTCCGCCTTCTCCTCCGCCTCCTCCTCCACCGCCTCCCCCACCTCCACCGCCTCCTCCACGTCCCCGGCCCCCTCCCCCGCCTCCTCCTCCTCCGCCTCCCCCACCTCCACCGCCTCCTCTGAGGCCCCACCCTCTACCCCAACCTCGACCCCCGTCTTCTCCTCCGCCTTCTCCTCCACCTACTCCCCTACCTCCACCGCCTCCTCCACCTGCCGCGTTTCCCCGACCTCCTTCGCCTATGCCTCCACCTCCTCCCCCACCACCTCCCCCTCCTCCACCTCCACCACCTTCTCCGCGTCCCCGGCCTCGTCCCCAGCCTCATCCACCGCGTCCTCCTCCCTCCCCTGCACCCTACGCCAACTCCACCTCCACCTCAACTCCACCTCCATCGCCCTCCCCGCGTCCCCGGCCTCGTCAACCGCGTCCTCCTCCACCTTCTCCCCCACCTGCCCCGACTCTTTCACCCTACGCTAACTCCACCTCCACCTCAACTCCCCCTCCACCGCCTCCTGCGCCTCCCCGGCCTCGTTCACCGCGTCCTCCTCGACCTACTCCCTCACCTCGACAGCCACCTTCACCCTACGCCAACTCCACCTCCACCTCAACTCCACCTCCATCGCCCTCCCCGCGTCCCCGGCCTCGTCAACCGCGTCCTCCTCCACCTTCTCCCCCACCTGCCCCGACTCCTTCACCCTACGCTAACTCCACCTCCACCTCAACTCCCCCTCCACCACCTCCTGCGCGTCCCCGGCCTCGTTCACCGCGTCCTCCTCGACCTACTCCCTCACCTCGACAGCCACCTTCACCCTACGCCAACTCCACCTCCACCTCAACTCCACCTCCATCGCCCTCCCCGCGTCCCCGGCCTCGTCAACCGCGTCCTCCTCCACCTTCTCCCCCACCTGCCCCGACTCCTTCACCCTACGCTAACTCCACCTCCACCTCTACTCCATCTCCTCCGCCTCCTACGCGTCCCCAGCCTCGTCAACCGGGTCCTCCTTCACTTTCTCCCCTACCTCCCCCGACTCCTTCACCCTACGCCAACTCCACCTCCACCTCAACTCCACCTCCACCGCCTCCTCCACCTCCCGCGTCTCGCCCACCTCCCGCACCTCCTTCTCCCCCGCCTCCAGCTCCCTCAACTCCACCTCCTCCCTCACCTCCTCCTGCGCCTACGCCGCCTCCTGTGACTACTTCGAGTTCCCCGCCTACCCCTGTTAAACGTGAGTGGATTTATGAGTATTTGCCTAGATGTAGGAACGCGTTGTAAGCAGAGATAGAATCACCTCACAGTAAACCACAACTGGTCCTGTTAGGTCCTAATGTCTTTACAATGTACAATCTTTACAATCCTAATGTCTGTCACAATTAGGTCCTAATGTCTAAATGCAAGACCGACAAGCGGTAGATGTCAAAGTCAAAGGCAGGCACAATTTTCTAAGAGAAACTGAGAACGTTGAGAATATATTGACTTAACATGAGAAAGAGATTGTCATAGGTTTTGTCGCAGGGCCTGCAATGTCTGTTGCAACAATGGATATACAAAGCTTTTTTCCGTCACCCAACAATAGCTGTCCTTCCAACGGCTTTATTTTCCAGCTTCTGTATTAGAATTATACTTTATTACTTGTTTAAATTATAATTCCAAGCTATGCTTTCTGCGCTCATACGTGTGCAGCTACATTGCACAATTTTTCAAAGAATTTGCTTTTAGGCAGCCATTATTCACAATGCCACTTTTGGCGCAGAGGTCTTGGAGAATGAGTACACTGCACTTGCTTGTGCACGCGTATGCACACATTTGTATGCACAAGAAATATCTATTCTTGCTGTGCGGGCGTTGGGCCAATTGGATCTATCAAACAGCATCTAAATTATTATTTGCTATAGAAAACACTGCGAAAACCCATGATATACTTGGCAGTCACCCCCAATTCACTTGGTTGTCATGCGACGTCATGAAGACCGCGATGGCTCCCCTTCTGACTTGACATATACAGACTGATATGGCATGAATAGACCGAACAACAGAAATATAATTTCTGATTCGGTGCCCTTTCGCCATTAGCTCCCTGCTCGTGGTCAAAAGCTTTAGGGTGGCGCCCACTTCCCCTGTCTGTCACGCGTCGTCATAAAATCTCTAAACCGCAACGCGTCAAATTGACGTGCACATCTTAAAAAGATGCATCAATATGCCGAAATAGACTGATTCTTATTTCTGGATAGCCGGAAACTGTCCCGTTCCGTAAGCAATAGAAGATGGCTGCCTGCCAATCGCTCAAGCTACGGCTACTCGCACCTGCCGGTAAGTGGGCTTATTTGCGTAATAAAACGTTTTGCGTGGCAGTATAACGTTATCGAGCCTTTCGGCAGATAAACGACATCGTTGTGCTAACTCGTTTTTGCTGAGAATCGGTTTTAGTGGCATTATTATCCTTCTATTGCACGCCACCACGATGTTCGGCCAGCCGCCGCAAGCTGAGGAAGGGGAAGTGGGCCAATCGCAGACGCCGGCACCATCCGCCTTGTCTGGTTATCTAATTTCACTGCGCTCGCTCGGTTCCATCGAGGCCCTTACGATTTGAGCGGACTCCTCGCCTCTTCTCAGTGAAACCGCTTATTGTACGCAATGTTATGCGTTTTGAAAGCAAACAAAAGGGACGTCCTATAAACGAGGAGAGCGTTTGAGTGGGCGGTTCAGACCACGCTGCGGGCAACTGCCCGATGCTTGCGTCGGCGGCTACTTAAACTGGGCGTCCGGAAGCACCCTTGATGGCATGACGGCCACGATGACGCATAATTGCTGTTGCAGTAAAAGATATGCGCAAGTTAAGGAAAGCACCCCTTGTTGATTGCGATGAATAAGGAGATTCTCTCTACGACGTTCCTTCGAAGCTTTCCCAGTTGACATCCTGTGGATTACGTTTGCGTGCAGTTATGCTCAAAGTACTCATTGTAGAAGCGCGAGTGAACCCGTCACCTTCTTTTCGACTTAGATATATAGGGCGCTCTAACGTAAAACTATTCCAATCTTTCTTTATTTCAAACTTCTGACGTCACAGTTACTTACCACCGACGCAAGCATCGGGCGGTAACTGGCTGCGTTGTTTAAAAAGCCTAATCAAACGCTCTCCTCGTTTATAGGAGGTCACTTTTTCGAAGTGAATATCATTGCCTATATTGAGAAGATTTTCTTACAGAATTGACTGAAAAGAGGCGAGGTGCACGTTAAGGAGTAAAGGGGCTTGTAGGGCCGAGCCAGCCCAGTGAAAGTGGGTGATGGAATGAAGAGGGTGGTGTGGTGATGCCGGCGCATGCGATTGGTCCACTTCTTCATACTTAGCTTGCGGTGGCTGGTCGAAAATCGCGTAGGCGTGCAACGGAACGTCAAAAATGCCACCAGAACGGATGTTCAGCAAACAATTGTTCGCAAAGTGATGTCGTATGTGTGCCGAAAGGGCTCGATAACGTTATGCTGCCACGGAAAAATGTTTATTATACGCAAATAAATCCATGCTCCCCGGCCATTCCGAATCGCTAGTGCCGGAGGAATCGGCAGGCAGCCATCTGCTATTCCTTTCAGAACGGGACAGTCTGCGGCTATTTCGAAAAAAAAAGTTTTGTCCGGCATATTAAAGCGTCTTTAACGCGTACACGTCACTTTAACGCCGGGAGTTTTCGCGCTTTTGTGACGTCGAGTGGCAGACAGGCGAAGTGAGCGCCACCCGAAAAGGTTTGATCAATGGTGGAGTATTACGGCGAAATATCTGCCGAATCATAAATAGTTATTTTTCTTTCGCTTGGTCTAATCATGTATAATCAGTGTGCACACATCATATCACATGAGATGTTTTCGCGGTTTTTGTGACGTCGCGTTAGAGACAGGCGACGTGAGGGTGGCCTGAAACTTTTTTGACCACTCCTGGCCTGATCTGAGAAATGCAATAGAAAAGTCGGGAATAGCTTTACGTTATAGCGCCACATTCTTTTATCCGAGAGCGAGCGGTGTGTTGGAAGTCACGTCAGGTTTGCGCTCTATAGGTGCACCGAACAAGTTTCTGCAAAATAAAGTTTTACTCTCGGGTTTTATACGTGCCTAAACCACGATCGGATTATGAGACACGACGTAATGGGGGATGCCGAATCAATTTCAACCTATTGATGTTTTTTAATGCGCACCCAATACGCGGTACACGAGCGATTCTTATTTCCTTCCGTCTTCACCGGAATGTGGCCGCCGCGTCTGGGATTGTACCCGCGAACTGGAGCGGAGCAACAGACGGACATCGCCACGGGTTGTCGCGGCTGGCTTAACAAGTAACTTGGGCATGTAGTAACCCGTATAGCTTAGTGTTTATGGAGGCCTAGAATAACACAGAATGAGATTGCCGATATTTCGGCCCCTCGAATATGGGGCAGAGCTAAGTCGCTCATGCCGATGCTTAGCGGCACCTTGAAGGTAGAGAGATGCGCGTAAATGAGACTATGGTTAAAATATTTTTTTTTCAGAGGGGCTTTCCACGGAACAACTAAAAAGTTTAGAGTGGGTTGTTAATGCTCAGCATACGCTCGGCTCACCTATTTGCTCATTTGTGCAATAGAAAATTAATATTGCTGGTGTGTTTGAGAGAAAGGTGCCGAAAATAGCGTAACGAGAATTGTTTTCATTCTGTTCCACAAGCAATGTAAATTCGAAAACGCGATTTGTTTATTGGCGCAAAATCCACCTGTGCCGCATGATGGCTTAATCCACACGGTTTCTTAAGTGAACCGGGTTCAACACTGTAGTATAATATGTCTATAGAATACAGACATAAATCGGTGAGTTATAAAACACGCTGAGCGTTTCATCACCGATGGCTTTTTCTGGCGTCCGCCATCGTAAGTCGTTGTCCTATAGTAAACTGGCACCAATATATGCTTTGAAGCTACCTCCCGACCACGTACCAGCGTTTTTATGACACTATTGCCAGAATTTCCAACTTGGCATGATGCAGTGTATTTACCCTCGATATTTGGCGGTATGCAAGTAGTGGCAAGCGCAGTAATCGCGGAGCTTCGCACCCTGGAGACAGTTCAACGCCTTCGTTTCACAGGTGCGTGCATTGTTGCACACGTGCTTTTTCGCTATGGCATCAGGAAGTGTGATAGTGCGTGATAAAAAAAAACATGGATGTAAGTGGATTTGTAGCTGCTTTCGATTAAACGAGCAAGGCACGAGTTAAAAGTCGTGCGCCAACATTTTTATCTCCCACCTTTCAATGCCATGTGCTTTGTTTAGTTGGATACACTCGCCCAACCTTGCAGAGCGTAAGGATTTTGCCCACAGTCAGTTTGCAACACTTGAAGACGATGTGATGAATTTTCGAACGTTGTTTCTATAACAGCTAAAAAAAAAACATTCAATCTTATTGCCGTATCATTTTCTAAAGTGTTTGAAGGCCTATAGATGTAGGTGGTCACGGAGGTCACCGTGTCAGTGATTATCGAACCTACTTTCGTGCCGTCAAAAAAATGTATTTGATGCCCGAGTAGCTGACATTCGAGACCGTAACGTTTACTGCGTAGAACAATGTCTGCTTGTCGCTTTCACTCGTGGAAATTCCCGAGCGAATAACACGGCTCTGTACCCCTCAGTACAAGAGACCCTTTTCGCTTAACTGCAGCGCACGCCATGGGCACCAGGCCGCTATTTTGCACGTTCGGCGTCCACGAGCAGGACTACACGAAGATCGACGTGCGCCCCTGCGACTACGCCTTCATCCCTTTCTACGCGCGTGGCAAGGACACGTTCATTGACGACAGCGACCCGGTCACCACGGGTTTGATCAACAGGGCGGCTGCGTCGACGAATACGTCCTTCGTCATCAGCGTCCCCAGCGCGCAAGTCCTTTGCCTCTTTCCATTTCACTGTATTCTGTGAACACGTCACAGCCTAGGCAGGGGTAGAAGGGCATAGTTCAAGCTGAAAGTGAACATGATCGTAGTTCGGAGCACTTCGCTTTTTTTTTGTTTGGAGGGCTGTGCAGTAAAATATATCTGCTGGGTGTTCCAGCTAACATGGAGCATGAAAAAAAAGGAAAACAAGAAAGCAAAGCATTCAGGGCGCATCCAATCTCATAAAGGAGTGTCTAGTTCATTGTGCGTTCCCTTTAAGTAATCGTGAGGGAATAATTAAGAATTCTTTCATTCATAACTTTAGGTGCGTACATTGCATGCAAGGTTTGTAGATCTCATTTGAAAACACAACTTTCAATTGCTTGCGACACACAATTTCCAGCGTAACTATTCTTTCCGCATTAGTAGGAAAGGTCGTGGCAGTGGCGCGCAAGGAGTGGACCTCGGCAACGTTTTTTAGAAATTTTGTTTGCTTTCTTTCGCCAATACTGAAGCTGGTGTTTTTTATTGTCGGATACACATCGCCTATTGATATTGTGGCAGTTAAGGTTTTAATAAAGAGTTTGTTAGGAATTAATACTGATTAATCTGCTACTGCGAACACAAAAATGTTGAAGGCTTCTTCAGGAAGCTTGTAATAGTAGGAAGTTGGTCTCATTGGCTACAAATCAAACTTACTCCACGTTGGCTGCCACGCCCGGCATAATTTTGCACCTGATTTCGTGTCTGTGCTGGGCGGTACTTTGCTTAGTCAGGAGCGGAACATTTAATTTACGGGCAGGAAAAAGCGTCTTCCATCTACTTGTAGAATTCGGGAGGAATATGAATGCATGGGCACATGTATTTTCTCTCACGGCGTGGCCGTAGGGTTCAACCGACAAGGACAAAAATAGAAAATAAAGAAAATCTGAGATCATTTATCAACGTATCTTTTCTATCTTGACATCTGCGAACGTGAGCCCATCGAGTCGCCGTGCCATTATATGGAGACGAAGCTTTCTTTGGAATGCTCCGACTACTGAAGACAATAAAAAATAGGTAAAAAAGTCAAGAACCTCAAACATAACGCCTAATGCTAACGTAACCCTCAGCTGTCCAAAAAGAATGGGACGTGTCGCTTTAGTCCGGTGATAACGAGACCAAGGGAAACGTAGGGGCCCTTTTTATTTTTTTCACAGCCATATAAGCTTACCGGACGGAGAGTTGTGCGAAAGTTCAGAGTTGCGCAGATGAGCAATTTCACGCTCTTCTCTTTTTCACTGGGTGCTGCTAATAATCAGCATTTGTTACGTGAGGAAGCCCTTTTATCAACATCTAACACACCTATTTATCACTAATATTTCAGTATATTGTTACGTGTAGCTGTAGCCGTATAGTTTATGAAGCTGTAGCCGTAGCTGTAGCCGTAGCTGTAGCCGTAGATGTAGCTGTAGCCGTATAGTATATGTAGCCGTGTAAACCTATAGTTGATGAAACAACAATATCCGCAATCAATTTTGCATTTATGACGAATGGTCTCTGCGCGGCCGCAATGGTCCTGCACCAAGCACATGTCGTTTTCGGCAAAACTTGTGCCGTGTGCTGACATTTGTTTCACCGTGCGTTAACAGTAACTAAGTTAACGTTAAGTTAAGTTAACGTTAAGTTAACTCAAGGGGGGTTATATAATCAATGCGTGCCAACATTCACACCTACTTTTCCGTGTTTTTTTTTTACAACTTCGGCATGTAATATTGCTGCTGACCCGAACTTGCTTTAAATCGCTGCCTCATTGCAGGAACCACTCGAAAATCATGGCAGATATCACCAGCCTTCCTGGGAAAAACAAGATGGAGCTCTACTGGACGACAAAGAAGATCTACCATTATGCGGTTTTCGACATCGGCGTAAAGAAAAGTGAAGCTGGCCAAGAAAAAACGATCGTGGAAGCAGCGTTCAATTTACTAAGGGTGAGCATGCAACGTGAAGTTGTTCAGGCCGACGGTTAAATCGGTCGATTTGGTGAGGAACCGTGATGAATAAAAAAAAAGCAAGCATACAACAATGCCGACAACAGAGGAACAATTAAAATCGCCCATAAATTTAGGTGTGCTTGTTCATGTCAATTTACGGCATTCTTATTTTTCACATGATGCGCGTGGGTCATCGTCTCCTCAACCCTCTCCCCCCCCCCCCCCCCCGCGCATTCATGAAAGAAATAAGCTGACGGTGAATAACGTAGTCACGGAAAGTTTTAGCTTGCAGGAATTGGTTCCCCGTTGAAAATAAACCGTAATGGCGGTGGTTCCATTAAAAAAACCCACATCAAACGACGCGACAAGCTCATTCCTGTGGAAGAGTACTTCTAAAGATATAGATGTGGGCTTACAGAGGGTAAGCTTGGGGGCAAGAGGAAATATTTTTCGCGGTACTAAGGGTGCGGTTTTAGGTCAATCCATTTGTGCAGATCATCCAGCACTAGTCGGCATCACCCCGGTATCCTTTAAGTTTCTGTTATCGTGCAGAGTACGTTGGTTGTCACGGAAATATGACATGAAGGAGTGTGGCAGGTTGAATGCAAAGACGAGAACAATGTTTTGTCATCTAATGTTATACTTTAGCAGAAACCCGAATGCCTTACATTGTACGAAAAACGAGAACAAGGTGAAAGCCGGAGAAAGCCGGAGCCGGGCTCCGGCTTTCACCTTGTTCTCGTTTTGCTCATCGTCTTCAATTTCCGTCTCCCCCCTTGCCCGTTTTTTCCACCAATTACATTGTATGTAGCAACTCTGGAACACTAAAGTGGATGGCAGTTCGTTTTTTTTTCCTTGGTCCAACACGTACGAATCACAGCGTTGTTAAACTCGAGGAACTGAATGATAAATTTGGTTTTTGTTGTGCACGGGCCAAATGTCTCTAAAGAGCGCCAGAACTCGAGGAGCTATACCAGTGGGCAGAGACGCACAGGAGGACCAACTTTTCTCTGAAACAGACAGTGGGAGAACGGTATTTTCCGTACCACTGAACGTACTAATGTGTAAAGAATTTTAGCCCGAATCACGTGTTGGCAAAAATAATATAGATCTTATTGAATAATTTACATGTAAGAACCCTCTAATGTGTTTTATCGCTAAACACAATAGCTGTGATGACAAATTAAGAGATCAGGTAGTGTGATACATTGTAGCTGTAATATGACTGAGAATTTCCCTTATTTCCAACGAAGAGCACAGACGAAGGCAACAATGCGCCTAAGTGGGCTATTTGCAACACGTTTTGGAAGCCAGCATCGCCAAAACGGAACAAGGATAAACATTGCATGCTTCAGTTAAAAAAAGAACAAGAAAACATTGCATAGGCACAATTTTACCTGGGTGTGAATGCGTATTTCGTCTGGTTAATGTCGAACACCGGCTGCGTTGAGCCGGCGATTTGACATATGCTAATGGTGATAACATTCTAAATCAATCTATGTACCGCAAAGAGAAAGAGTAACCCAATTGTTACAAGCGAGGGCAACAAAGGGCCGCGAAGGGAGGCTTTTTCTTGTGTAAAGGTAACTTATATTGTATAAAAATAACTTTAGAAAGCAAGTAATTCCTCTTTATATTTTTAGGCATATATTGTTTCCAAGTGATTCCAGCCACACGCTACGACGTAACCACGAGGATAGAAAAGAACCCCAAATGAAGCGAAAAAATACAGCAGATACAAGCTGAAGTTCGTCGTTAGAAAAAGTTTCGGTTCGCGCTATTCAATGACTGAGGCTGACACTCAAACAGTTCAAAACGGAAAATGGGCAACCAAAATACTGGCCCGTTTATTTTCTTTGTCTAGCGCATTTTCCACACGGCACTTGTTACTTCGTTACCATGAAAGGCACCACGAAAAAAAATTACGCTACGAGGTTGTATTCATAAGGCAATGAACTTCAGTACAATACAGCATCCAAAACCGACAGGTCGTGTGAAGATGATGAAGCGATGATCACTTGATCTAGTGAATTATGTTGCACTTTCGCTGCATAATTCATCTTCGCTGTATTTGAAAGAGAAAATTAGCTGGGTTCATTTTAAAGAGAAGCTTCATCTGCGTACCCTACTAGACTTTGGTGACCGTGGCAGCTGTTGTTCTGTCGAATCGCAGCATGCGTTACTGGTGCGTGCATCTGTTTTCATTAGGTATCAGACGCAAAACTGAAACTGCTGAATAATAGTCAAGCTTAAGTCCTTCGCATCGTACACGTCTTTCTGCATACGATTGCGCTCAATATGGTTCTCTCGGTAAACATAAAACATTGCCTCCATCTCCGTGACATCATTCCCTAGATGTCTCACAGTGGCCGTTCACACGGATTGCTGTTGACATTTCGGTGTAGCTTGTGAGCAGTGCCCTGCGCAAACATAAATATTGCATGATATTTATATTAGGGCCTTTGTGGTTTATAAGCATAAATAATGCACGAGATTACACGCTGTACGTAACGATGATAAATATGATTGCTTGCACCGCATTTAGTTCTTGTAGTGTTTAAGTTAAGCGGATGAAGAAGGCTTCGCTTCACATAAATACCAATCAGATGTGTTGTATCTGTCTAACTTATTTCATTTGTTCACAGGAATTCAGAAATCTGCAGCAGACTTTCAAGACAAAGAATCCATCACAGCCGAACCCCGATCGCGGATTTATCGTGGCGAGCTTCTACCTATGGCCGGGCGCCGAAACTACCCCGCTTACGGTGTTCACCGAAAACGTTGTGTAAGTATACAAAGACCAATGCGTCAGAAGTTGGTTTGTCAACGCATAGCAGACTATGAAAATCTTCAGATGGAGCGAGTTTATGAACATTCACTTTACCCATTAGCGCCCAGCTTACTTTGAAAAGTAGAGTGCGATTTTCATTTGTACTCATTTTCATTTGTTACGATTTTCATTTGTTCATTAAAGACAAAACACACACTGTTCCTTGGTACGCCATAGCGCTAAGAAAGGTCCTGCAAAGACGACCGCACCGTAGTTTTTTTGTCAGCTGCATTATGAGTTTCATCTATTCATCGCGAAACTTGGAAATGTGCTAAGCATTGCAGGTGCTGCTCTAAATGGAACTTCTTTATTTTTTGTCAAGCATAACATACGTTTCTCGAAGTTGTT
The DNA here is from genome assembly GCF_038994185.2 of Dermacentor albipictus. Classification (NCBI taxonomy): domain Eukaryota; kingdom Metazoa; phylum Arthropoda; class Arachnida; order Ixodida; family Ixodidae; genus Dermacentor; species Dermacentor albipictus. Next base: position 126,129,693 of record NC_091822.1, on the reverse strand, counting down.
GAGTAAATTTTGGAAAATAAGAGAGTAAAGGATGAATGCATGGCATTCCATATAACTAGATATTTATACCGTCGCAGCAAAATGAATGCAGGTGTACTTTGTAAAGTACGCTGGGCTTTTGTGTGAGCTGGAGGGGTGTGCTTTCTCTCGATGCACACACGCTGTTTTTTTTGCCTGTATTGCGTCGAAATATTTTTTTCTATCTACAAGAACTTCAGAGACTGTTGCAGTAAAGAAATGTATTTATAATTGCATTATCATTGCTATTATTCCTTCTGGTTCCTTTCTTGCTGCCGACAGAGATGACGATGCTCTTGTCTTAGTAAATAAGATAGTGAGCAATGTTAGGCCAAATTTAGATAAATAGATACCATTTACATAACCTGTGAAGAATATTTAAAGACAATCATGATTCATGCATTCTTTATTACAAGTTGTAAAATGAGTGAGAGGGAACAGAAAACAACAAAGCCTATTTGCGTTGCTATGCCAATCGCGATGAGTTATGCAATAAAGGTTCCCTTCCCTTCCCTTGGAATCCAGTCCGTAGCCCTTAACGACCATCGGTTATCTTCCCTCCTGATTACATGTGCTGCCCATGTCCATTTATTTTTCTTGATTTCAACTAAGATTTCCATAACTCGCGTTTCACCGCTCACCCAATCTTCTCTTTTCTCATCCCTTAACGTTACACCCATCATTCTTCTTTCCATAGCGCGTTGTGTCGTCCTCAATTTAAGCAGAACCCTTTCCGTAAGCCTCCAGGTTTCTGCCCCATACGTGAGTTCTGGTAAGACCCAGCTGTTATACACTTTTCTCTTGAGGGATAATGACATCCTGCTGTTCATGATCTGAGAATACCTGCCAAACGCACTCCAGCCCATTTTTATTCTTCGGATTATTTCATTCTCATGATCTGGATCCACGGTCACTACCTTCCCTAAGTAAATGTGTTCCCTTACCACTTCCAGTGCCTCGCTCCCTATCGTAAACTGCTGTTCTCTTCCGAAGCAGTTAAACATTAGTTTTCTGCAGATTAATTTTTAGACCCACTCTTCTGCTTTGCCTCTCCAGATCAGTGAGCATGCATTGCAATTGGTCCCCTGAGTTACTAAGCAAGGCAATATCATCAGCGAATCGCAAGTTACTAAGATATTCTCCAATAACTCTTATCCCCAATTCTTCCCAATCTAGGTCTCTGAATACCTCCTGTAAACACGCTCTGAATAGCATTGGAGAGATTCTATCTCCCTGCCTGACGCATTTCTTAATTGCGACTTCGTTGCTTTCTTTATGGAGGACTACGGTGGCTGTGGAGCCGCTATAAATATCTTTCAGTATGTTGAAATACGGCTCGCCTGCACCCTGATTACGTAATGCCTCCATGACTGCTGAGGTTTCGACAGAATCAAACGCTTTCTCGTAATCAATGAAAGCTATATATAAGGGTTGGTTATATTCCGCACATTTCTCTACCACCCGATTGATAGTGTGAATATGGTCTATTGTTCAGTAGCCTTTACGAAATCATGCCTAGTAATTTGCTTGACAGAAATCTAAGGTGTTCCTGATTCTATTTGTGATTACCTTAGTAAATAGTTTGTAGGCAACCGACAGTAAGCTGATCGGTCTATAATTTTTCAGGTCTCTGGTGTACCCTTTCTTATGGATTGGGATTATGTTGCGTTCTTCCAAGATTCCGGTACGCTCGAGGTCATGAGGCGTTGCGTGTACAGGGTGGCCAGTTTCTCTAGAACAATCTGCCCACCATCCTTCAACAAATCCGCCGTTACGTGATCCTCTCCAGCTGCCTTCCCCCTTTCCATAGCTCCCAAGGCTTACTTTAATTCTTCCGGTGTTACCTGTGGGATTTCGAATTCCTGTAGACTAATTTCTCTTCCATTATCGTCGTGGTTGCCACTGGTACTGCATAAATCTCTATGGAACTCCTCAGCCACTTGAACTATCTCATCCATATTAGTAATGATATTGCCGGCTTTGTCTCTTAACGCATACATCTGATTTTTGTCAATTCCTAGTTTCTTCGTCACTGCTTTTAGGCTTCCTCCGTTCCTGAGAGCATGTTCAATTCTATCCATATTATACTTCCTTATGTCAGCTGTCTTACGCTTGCTGATTAACTTCGAAAGTTCTGCCAGTTCTATTCTAGCTGTATGGTTAGAGGCTTTCATATATTGGCGTTTCTTGATCAGATCTTTCATCTCCTGCGATAGCTCACTGGTGTCCTGTTAACGGAGTTACCACCGACTTCTATTGCACACTCCTTAATGATGCCTACAAGATTGTCGTTCATTGCTTCAACACTAAGGTCCTCTTCCTGAATTAAAGCCGAAAACCTGTTCTGTACCTTAATCCGGAATCCCTCTGTTTTCCCTCTTCCCGCTAACTCATTGATGGCCTTCTTATGTACCAGTTTCTTCCGTTCCCTCCTCAAGTCTAGGCTAATTTCTGTTCTTACCACCCTATGGTTACTGCAGCGCACCTTGCTCAGCATGTCCACAACTTGTATGATGCCAGGGTTTGCGCAGAGTATGAAGTCTATTTCATTTGTAGTCTCGCCATTCGGGCTCCTCCACGTCCACTTTCGGCTATCTCGCTTGCGGAAAAAGGTATTCATTATCCTCATGTTATTCTGTTCCGCAAACTCTACAAATAACTCTCCCCTGCTATTCCTAGTGCCTATGCCATACTCCCCCACTGCCTTGTCTCCAGCCTGCTTCTTGCCTACCTTGGCATTAAAGTCGCCCATTAGTATAGTGTATTTAGTTTTCAGTCTACCCATCGCCGCTTCCACGTCTTCATAGAAACTTTCGACTTCGTGCTCATCATGACTGGATGTAGGGGCATAGACCTCTACAACCTTCATTTTGTACCTCTTTTTAAGTTACAAAACAAGACCTGCCACACTCTCGTTAATGCTATAGAATTCCTGCATGTTACCAGCTATATTCTTATTAATCAGGAATCCGACTCCTAGTTCTCGTCTCTCCGCTAGGCCCCGGTAGCAGAGAACGTGACTGGTGTTTAGCTCTGTGTATGCTTCTTTTAGCCTCCTAACTTCACTGAGCCCTATCATATCCCACTTACTGCCCTCTAATTCCTCCAATAGCACTGCTAGACTCGGCTCACTAGATAATGTTCTAGCGTTAAACGTTGCCAGGTTCATATTACAATGGCGGCCTTTCCGAGAATGACTGTATTCATCGCAAATTATCGCGTCTATATCTGCGTCTATATATTTGCGTTGCGCGCGCCTCTCAAAGCAACAGCAACGCCCTTCCTTGTTTAGTCGATCAAGTCATGTTACACGATTGATAAGCGAAAACACCTCTATAACAAAAAATATTTCCCACTAAAATGGTTATTTTGTTACCGGATGGTAATGCGGGCTTGCGCAAAATTCCTTTTTATTCAGCGCTGCAAACCGTTTTTTTTAGAAGCTCCAAGGTATAATATATGCATTTCGTGACCTACATTAGGTTTTGCTTTCATAACGCCCCAACGTACTTTATCAAGTACACTATCGTATCACTTCAAAGAATTAGGCGCCACTCACAAAACTCACATTGTATTTACAGTGTGAAAAGATCATCCGACACGAAAAATCACCAAAATCTGATTGGTGGATTTTTCTTGGGCCTTCATGGTTTAGCAGAATGATGGATTGTGCTTTAACCTTGCGGTATTACCCTTCTGCTTCGCTCATATTTTGTAAAATGGATAAAGTAAAGAGCTTCGGCCAGGCGTGTGCGGTGCGTAGGCCAAAGCAGCGTTCGAAAATGTAAAGGCTCTTCCAGTGTTACAAATTTTTGTTCAAATATCGATAAAATTCCTCTAAAATATGCACTCCAAACAAATTTTCCTGGGTGTCGCGATGATTGCTGAGAAAGAGCGGAGCAAATTCCGCCGAAAAATTACCGCGTATTTTTAATCAACCACGTGCGGCTTCTTCCTTATAGTCGTTGGCATGCATAAGACATAATACCCTCAAAAGTTTTCAAATGAAATATTCTTAATTACTCCGAATGGAATTTAAAGGTTTTCGAACCTATATCCTGCCATGCACTACTTAACAAAAGCTGGCAAAATAAGTGAGCTGTTGAATACGGATGCAAGAGTGCCTGTGACCAAGCTGCGGAAATTTTCGCATTCTGTGGAAGCCTATATAAGCTATATTCGTACAAACCGTTTGCGCTTCCGATGTGGCGCTGCGATCATACACGTCTCCTAAACGCGAACCTAACCCATACGCAAACCGATCTAGGTGAGTTACACTAAGGTGCGTTCAGAATTCCACCGTGTCAGGCCAACGAGAAACCATCGCTGACTAAAATACGCTAGGGTTGTTTGAATATCCCACTATAATATGGTCACTGCGTGGGCTAGCTTGGTGTACTACGAAAATGGCACTACATTCAGAATGGCAACACACGGCACTGTGTCAATTGCTGTTTTAACTCAATGCGTCCGGGCAAGCGCCGTCACAGCCCATGACTTCTGCAAGGAGCCGATATATATATATATATATATATATATATATATATATATATATATATATATATATATATATATATATATATATATATATATATATATATATATATATATATATATATATATACGGTACGTGTTATTTACCTTTTACAGCGAGCAGTTCGCACGCAATTCACCAGGGCTCGCCACCGGAGCGCCACCATTGAACGTCGTCTGAATCGGGAGCAAGCAGGCTCCAAGCGTTGCCGGCTGCTCTACTAACGTTCCGCCGAGACGGCGGGCATCGCTTAGTAATATGGTCAGATTCCCCTGCATTGCGGAACGACAGATGGAAGGTGCGCTCCGTCGATAACTGCGAAAATCGTGTCAGAGGCTGCGAAGGCGCGGTGTGAGACTGTGCTCGTCCTTCATCCGCCTCATCTGCGCAACGAGCGTGCGTGTTTACGACCGTTGGTCACGCGCACGTTTTGACAAGCAGTTGTGCCGTCAGCACTAAATAGGCGAATTACCAGGCTAACACCTCCCGTAGAAACAGTGCAGCGTTACCGCAGCCTTGCCTGGAACAAAATGTCACGTATCGCTGAACTTCGAAACGGACGAAAGTGAGCGCTTCATCCGCACAGCGTGAGCGCGACGGGCTTACTCGAACAGCTTTAGCGTGAAGTCAAACGTCGAATAATATAGGCGGGCACCGCGAGTTTTCTTGCTGCGTCGTGAATCAAACAGCAGGCGAGCGATCGCTCAGCCACTCGTAACTTTTCTGTCCACGCGTACACTAATACTTTATCTGCGCTGTGAATAATCAGAAAACCTTTCTCAAATTTACCTGAATACCGATGTGCGCGCGCACACATCGGTATTCAGGGCCCCATACGAAGACGTAGCATATACACTCAACGGCGACGACAGGCTCGCGGACGCGTAACGGCCCAAGAAATCTACTGCCATAAAGACTAGAAAATAAAAGGCAAAAGTAAACGTCCGGCTGCCCGCGTTAGTCGTCTTCACATATTAGGCCTTGCACACAATAATATTGCAATACAGATTGACAATTCCTGCTTACATACGCCTCTGCAGTTTCAACCAAGCTACTGTGTCGTCTACTCACTCTTTGCTGAGCGCGGCGGCCGAAATAGCGCTTGTATGAGCCGTGCCATGCGGATCTGTTCCTATCGTAGACAAGTGTGAAAATACAGATTAGAAGGTGTTACACAGACGGGAGTTCAGCGCTACCAAATAGGGTGGCGGCCATGGCTATGGTGCTGCAGCGTGCAACATGCTCCTACGTTTTTTGCCGCCGCTGGCCAGTACACATGTACACAATGCGCTTTACACGTGTACCGGCGTGTGAAATCTTAGCACGTCATCCCCGCAGCTGTTTCTTTCGCTCCCTGCAGGCTAAGCCTGAAGCTCTGTGTTGGCCTGCGACAGTTCAGTGCTGGTTCCCCATAACAAATAAACGACAGAGCTGCCCTGCTTCAGACAGAGCTACCCCCCCCCCCCCCCCCTGCGGAAAAAGAAGAGAGACGAGAAGGTTTGCGCTTGATGACGCTGGTGCAAGTCGCAGGAAGCAAGGCTGTGGCATATTGAATAATTCGAATGGTGGTCGCATTTCGCAGAGTGCATGGCGTAACGGAAGTCTGAATAAAAAGAGCTATTCCTGCAATAGGACGCAATAGGTTCGAAGTACTGGCGGTGGTCGTGGTGATGTAGATGATCTGTATTTGATGCAGGAGATTCCCTCTGGATGCCATCATTATCCTGACGCATCTGACGGTCGACGAACACGAGGCGGGTCTGCCGTGTGTGATCACGGGAGGGGCGCCTTACATTGTGGAGCAAGTTACAAACATTTTGGGCATGGTGAGACATTTCTGCAACCTCCTAGTGTCGTCGATCGAACCCAAATACTGAATGCAACAAATTTATCCGGACCCACTCAGTATGCAGTGTGTATTTTTTTTTTAGCTGCATCAAACTTCAGAAAATCCATATTGGAAGTTCCGTAAGTCGCAATCCAGAACACAGAGCCCTAGATAAGCATAAAGTAAATTTGTCAAATGGCGGTGACAATATGAGGAGACCACGCCCATAGGCGTTTGATGCCATAGTGATCGTCGGCGAAGCGCAAACGTACGAAAAAGTTACGCCTCCATGTCGAAACGGCAATGCATGCATTGAGGTCATGTTGGTCTCACAGACGAAGCCGTGTGGTCCATCGAGCCGATACCTGCAAAAATAATCAGTTTTAGGCAAATTACACTGGAAGTAATGGTCGGACTCCACGATCAAAAGAACTATTTGAACAATAGGTTAAGTGACGTAATCAAGAAATTCGAGCCACTGTATTTCCATCTGGCGTTTCATCTCGGGAAGTTTTACGTGACAAAACCACGATTTTAATATGAAGCACGCTGTAGTGGGGGCTCTGGAAATATGGACCAGCTGTGGTTCTTTAACGTGCGCCTAAATCTAAGTACACAGGTGTCTTCGCTTCCATCGAAACGTGGCTGCTGCGGCCGAGATTAGATCCCTCTACCTCGTGCTTAGCAGCCTAACACCACAGCCACTAAGCAACCACGGCGGGTTCATTTCGGGAGCACCCTTCTCAGGATTTGCCAATTTGTTCAGTCTAGAAAGATTTCTGACCTTGCATGAAAATGAAGCGAAAAAACCAAACCGACAAGACTTGTAGATGCTGATATCTAGTTGGTATATATCTGGCATCCCTGCAGTTCATAGTCATTTTTCTGGTTTCTTTGGCCAATTCTGGCGTACAGAAATACGGAATTTTGTTTTTGTTCATTGTCAAAAAAAAAAAGTCGTTCAAGGATCATGTATTCATGTTCTGACTGTGAAACAGCCAAACAGCCTTCATTCAGTGCTCGTGAAGAATGCTGGCCCCAATATTACTGCGCAAGGCACACGCTGGGCATACATGAAGACAGAGCACTACATGTCTCATTGCGCACGCTTGAAGTGGAAGAATGCAAACTAGCGTGGCTGAAGGGGTGCAGTAACTTGTTCAGTTATTTTCAGGAGATTTATGAGGGCTGTCGCGACTACCTCCCTTAAATATTACTCTTCCTTGGACGCCCTAAGTCAATTAATTTATGTAATTTCCCCTATGTTGTTCTTGGTGTCAGTGTTTGTTGGCTTTTAATGATATAACTAATAAAAAAATCGGGTCCCTCAGTTAATCCCCTTCTTTCTACTTTATTGAATAACGAGGGTCTCGAATCCGGCAACGCTAATGCCTTCAGGTGGCATGTGTGGGTTTATTGACCAGTCGCCTTCACCCAAAAAGGTCACGTTCTCATGACACCTGCGGCGAAAGTTGTGCGTTTGGTCTCGACCTGCGGCAAGTTTTTTTTTTTCATCCGCTTTCATTTCCAATAATTTATCCTTTCTTTATTTTATTTGTTAAGCACAAGCAATTCACCCTATGTTGTCCTTTGTGTCAGTGTTTGTTGACTTCGTGTGATACTATGGATGTGAGATACAAATAAATCCAAGTCCGCCCAGTGAATTCTTCGTGGCATTAACTGGTCGTGATTTTTAGGTAATTGGCAAAACCTTCTTGCTCTAGGAAATTAAGCCGATCTCAGCATTTCATCTCCGCAAAAAGATTTTCCTTTTCTTATTGTGTCGAAATTGAAGAAGACAATAAGCACATGCCTTCGAGGATGTATCAGTGGGATTGTTGATACGAAATATTACGTGTAATAACTATACGCGCCATTCAACATGTACAAGCAGTAAACAGCCTACAGCAGTCCGCACCCCGTCCCATTCGGTAGAGGCAGGTAGCAAGTTTCAATAAACATGCATTTCTTTTGTGACGAAAACTCATTACCAGAAGACATCTGAAACAATCTTGGCACAGAACCTAATAAACAAGCTTTACATGGCGCGTAAAATGGATAAAATTAACATAAAAGAGCGGTCCACGTTGGCGAACAATTATCACAATAATATTTCTGGCTGAAGAACAAATATCGAAATCAAGCTCGCTCGGCTGCAGTCTTAGAAAAAAACGAGCTACCATTCTGCGCAGCCGCATCGATAAGCACCTCAGAAGCGTGCCCTATGCCCCGGTGGTTTGCTGACGTTCAATGTACCGGTCTGAGCCGACGCTTTCCCGAAAATTCCCGTTGCCATAGAATCAGAGACCGCAGAGCATTCGCTCTTCCATGGCACTGTGACAGGTTCGAGACCAACCGCGCAGTTGCCGCGGATGTGGGTCGTCCTTTACGCACAACCGGCCCACCGACGTGTTGTACAGGCCTAAGTGATGCTGGAGCTCTTCGTGGGTCGTATTGACGTTTGCCTCCACTCGAAGCAAAGACCCGAGCTGATCCTGCCACCGCCATGACAGTTACGAGTTCAATTCGTGGGCTTTCGCAGTTGGCGAGTATTGCCCGAGTTGGCTTGTCAATCAAAAGCATAGGCCACGCCTCGCGCGTAGGATGCCACTGTTGAGCGCGTACACGGTATATGATTAGGCCACACCCAACTTGATTGCCGGCTACAGCAAGGTACTGGTGAGAGACAGCAACAAACGTGAACTTCGAGTTATAACACACACAATCGGGGAATATGCTATCGCTGCTGGAGCTGAGCCCCGCTATCGAAAAGACATCTAGCGTCGACTGTTCCTTGTTTCTTTATCTTTCGGACTGCGAAGGAATCTGAAACTAGAACTTGTGTCTTAACCACGTAGCACAAAGCAAATGGCGGTCGGCACATCACTGCAGCTGCTTGCTATGAGTTAGCCACGGTGGACAACGATGACGAAGAGATGCCGGAGAGCACGCGCCATTCTCAAACGGCAACGTATGATTTCTGTCTCTTGGGATTATCGACCTCTCATCGGTGATGCGTCTGCTACCCAATGTCCCGCACACATCCAGCGTCGACAATCGCTCACTCCTCGATCGAGGCCTCGCTCAGGGAAGTTGGGGAAGGGGGTGGGGTGGGAATGCCTAGGTAGATGCCGCTTTAGCGCTTGCAGACGAATTAGTGAGGGCTTGTTCTCACTGAGAATTCGTTCTAGTGTTGAACATTCACTGGCAGTCGATAGCGACGTTTGAAGTTCATAGCTGGGTGGCGCATATGCAAAGCTTGCCCACATGGCCCCTAGTTCTCCCGTTGCCGACTTTCGAGCCACTGGTGGTGCGCCGTAGACGCTCTGCGAAACGGGAAACCATGTGTTTCCCAAATGCGGGCGCGCCTCATTGACACGGGCCAACCACTGACGGGGAAAAAAACAAAACTGACGCTTTGCCATTACAGACTCTGTATCGCTCGCGATAATCCCGTTTGGAGGAAAACTTAAGCGACCGTTGAACGGGAAGCAAAGCGCCTTGTCCTCCGTAGTGCCTAGGCAAAGCCACACTTATAAGCTAGATTCCCCAGCGGAAAGTCCGCACATTTCTCTCTGTGGAATTTCTGGGTTCTAGTGAACGCGAAGAAGTTCTCGTGCTATGAGCTTCTTGTCGCCCCTTTCAGCAGAAATTTTCCAATTTTCGTCATTCGCTCAGGCTTCGATCTTTGTCAAAGCTTGACTGCATTAAAAAAAAGCATATTTCTTGAAATGAAATTTCAATAACAATAATAACAATAATATTTGTTATGCTTTACCCTATATAAAAAAAGAAGAAATATATAGAAGAAAATCAGTGCTCTTGCACTCGGCGAAGCAGGATGACCAGCGAAGCCGTGTATGTGGGCCCCTTAAATGCGAACGCTCCATTGCTATGCGTCGAGAGCCGTATGCACATAAATGGAAGACGCCACTTTCCAGTGGGGCCATAACGAGGCCTCTGCATTCTCGCATCTAATCGACCTCCTCACAATGCCTCCCATTCTGGCCCATTTGGATCCTTCTGCGTCTACCGAAATTCCGTAACTGATGCCAGCGGTCACGGAATTAGCGCTGTACTGGCACAACGCCAGCGTGGCCACGACCGTGTTATCGCTTACGCCAGCAGGCTCCTCTCGTCCGCGGAGAGCAACTATTCCATCAGTGAGCGTGGGTGTCTCGTCCTAGTTTGGCCGGTTGCGAAGTTCCGCCCATACTTATATGGCCAACGCTTTTACGTAGTCACAGACCATCACGCGCTTTGATGGTGATGCTCACTGAAAGATCCTACAGGAAGTTGGTCACTGGGCCTTACGCCTCCGAGAATATTCGTATTCTCTCACCTACAAATCTGGCCGACTACACAAGGACGCTGACTGCCTGTCTGACTACCCGGTAGACGAGGCTGACGACGCCGACAGCAGTACCGCCAACGGCACTTTCTCTGTGTCTGCCTTCAATAACATCGCCGACGAGCAGTACCGAGACCTATCGCTGCGAGCACTCATCGAGCGTCTGCGCCCTACACCTACCGACGCATCCGTTCGCCGATATGTCCTCCAGGGCGGCATTCTGTTTTGAAGGAAATTCCTCCCTAACATCTCTGATTTTTTTCTTGTCGTGCGAAATTATCTACGACAGATTGTGCACTTTGAGATGCATGACGCACCCATTGCAGAACAGCTTGGGGTAAACCGCACATACGACCGCGTCTACCGCCGATTCTACTGGCCTGGTCTCGCTCGTTCCATCCTTCACTATGTTGCTGCCTGTGATCCCTGCCAGCGTCGGAAAACACCTCAGGTACTACCTGCCGGTCATCCCCAGCAGATCACCGTCGCCGTGCAACCGTTATTTTGTGTTGGAATAAACTTCCTCGGTCCCTTTCCCAAATCATCCTCTGGGGAAAAATGGGTAGCCGTCGCAACTGATTACGCCACCCGATACGCTATCCCGCAGGCTCTCCCTACCAGTTGCGCCACTGACGTCGCGGGCTTTCTCTTGCGTGACATTATCTTGCTTCATGGCGCCCCGCGACAGCTGCTTACTGACCGTGTTCGTAAGATCCTCTCGAAAGTTATCGCCGCCATTGTGCGTTCCTGCTCCATTCAACACAAGCTGACTACCTCATACCATCGTCAAACCAGTGGCCTGACAGAGCAGTTAAACCACGCTCTTACCGATGTGCTGTCCAAGTACGTTTCGAAAGACCACCGCAACGGGGACATTGCCCTTCCTTACGTCACATTTGCGTATAATTCATCCCGGCATGACACCACCGGATTTTCTCCATTTTATCTACTGTATGGTCCTGAACCGACCTTGCCCCTTGACACGGTACTTTCTACTGCTGTGATCTCAACAAGCGAGTACGCGCGCGATACCATCGCCCTCGCCGACCATGCACGCCAGCTAGCCCGTGCTCAACTTAGGGCCTCGCAAACCACTCAGCAGCGTCAGTACAACGCCCGCCACCCTGACGCACAGTTTTCGCCTGGTGCGCTCGTGGTCCTGTGGTCGCCCTCTCGTCACGTCGGACTTTCAGAGAAGCTCCTTTCGTAATACACAGGGCCCTGCCTTGTGCTGCGCCAGGTGAGGCCTGTGACGTACGAAATGGCTCCTGTGGGTTCAACCTCGTCCTCTACTCTGGCATCTAGTGATGTCGTGCTCGTCAGTAGGCTCAAGGCCTACTACACTGCGTCCGAGTCCGGCCTTTAGTCGCTCCGGGACGGCGCTTTTGCCGCCGGGGGTAGTGCTACGAAACAGTATTTGCGATGACAAACAGGCGACGAGGGTGAAGACGACGACGATTAGAAGCTAGCGCGGGCTGTTGCCTCTTGGCCAAGTGCGGCGTATTTTGTTTTAAATATATTTGTATGTAGCTTTTTGTCTGCGTCTTCCTACGTAACATATCAACATAACAATATTTTATGCTGCTCCTTTACAGTAAAACAAATCAACTTTATTAATGCCCGCATCATGCCACGTTCAGCAAGTATTTGCCACCCTCATACCGCCAACACCCATCGCTCAAAATCGTTGCTAGCGCGGGGATCGTCTTGCAGGCGACGAGCGAACGCGACCGCCATCCCCACCGCATCGCTTGTCGCTGTCGCGCGCAAGATCACTTGCATGGGGTTTATACTTCACTGACTGCTGTCGCGCAAACTCAGGCCAGCGACAAACTCGGGGATCGTGCATAGTACCCCTGGTCTTAAAGGGACACCTAAGGAGAGTACTGTATATGGAGGAAGGCAGGTCGACAAGTTTCGTATAAGAGCAATGTGAAAACCGGACGTCAGCTTAGGCGTGAGGATTATGCTTAGTGGTAACCACCGGGGGCCGAATCCACCACTCTTTTCGTTCATAAGTGATTTTTGCTATTGCTTGGCGGCCTGCGGTAAAAATATATCCAGCATCAGGATTCTGTAGCATTTTCTCTTTCGAACAATTATTGCGTAATAGGCTTTGTGAATAAGTGCCCTGGTACTGTCTTCCGCAGAAAGATCGATTCGAGCTAGTCTGTCCGCCAGCGTTTTATCGTCAGTGGGCTACCGGTCTAGCGGAAGCAGTTACGGGAGCGACAGCCTTTGTGGCGCCATGTTGCTTAAACGAATGGAGAACAAGCCGATTAATGCAATGACTCTCCATATTGTGCCTAACCCTAGCCTTATGATTTTTTGAAATGCCACCCCAGTGACGCCGAAACGGGGGGTCACTAGGAGGGCGCCACTTTCCCAGAAGTTGTTGATTGTTTTGGGTGCTTTGTTAAAGTCACGTCCCCTATATTTCATTGCACGTGATCGCACGTCATGCAGAAAACAAGAGGCGGGCATAGAGCTGAAGCAGCACCCAGCTGAGATTGTGCACGCTCTAGCACCAATAAGGGTGAAATGACTGGGAATGTGGTGCTGTCGCAGTAGACCGCTGGCTATCATGCACTGCGTCAGGACTGAGTGATACTGAAAAATAGAGGAGGCTATAGCTTAACTAATGTTCTAAATCGTCGGTAACGACATCATCACTAGCATTTGGTACTTTTCCATCATAATTCATTCATCGTGAACACTTAACAGATTTAAACTTGTATGATGTATTTCGCACATGCACGACGCAGAAGAACGGTTCAAACGCGTTTTAATTGGTCGTCACGAGATGTTGCCACAGGCGTTGCTACTGCCGTCCATATACTCGGTAACCCGGCATTCCGCAAAATGTACATTTAGGGGTGCGCTAAAAGTAACTCCGATCTGCTTGCTCCGCCGAATGACCCTCTCTGCATCATCCGTATCGCGTCTTTTTTTTGTTTCCCGCACAGCAAGATGTTATGAAGAGAATGGCGAAGCAGCAACAGTGGGTCACGGAGACCACCTTAACGATCTCTGTGTCCCTCTGCACGCGCGTCTACATGCCAGTAAAGGGGCATGCCATGGGCGACAAGTGCGTGGACCACATGCACCGCCCCAACACCACGGCTGCCGTGAGTGGTGACTGTATTACCTACCTTACTATTGCCGACACACACACACACAAACACACACACACAAACACACACACACACACACACACAAACACACACACACACACACACACACACGCACACACACACACGCGCACACACACGCGCGCGCACACACACACACACAAACACACACACACACACACACACACACACACACACACACACACACACACGCACACGCACACGCACACGCACACGCGCACACACACAAAAACACGCGCGCGCGCGCGCGCGCACGCACGCACGCACACTAAATAAATAATTAAAAAAAGGCACAAAATGAAGGTCTGTACCAATTCGCAACGGTGGTTGTCGCTCAACTGCGACGTACGATTTAAGAACTGAATTAGCAAGATTGTTGGCTCATGTTCGAATACGAAGGTGCCACTCAATATGCACAAAAGAAAATGCCAGGCTATCATGTCTGCAGGTTGAGCGCCTACATTGTAATACAGTAAGCTTTTAGCCACAATAAAATTTTAAGTGACAAGGTAGAGGCAATTCAAAAGAAACCTATAATGATGTGTGTGTTTTCCGGTAAAGGGGATCTGCCCCACTGGCGTCTCGGCTTTCATTACCTCAAAATGCACTTCGCTCAACTAATGGAGCGGGTAAAGTACCTCATGGATGGTAACATCTTTACATTGCCAAGAAGATATGGTTTCGACGAGGGTAATGCACTCAGGAGTGAAACGAAATCGTGTGCGGCTTGCTCCGTAAGTCGTCGTCATTGTTTTGATGTCCCGCAATGAGGCCGCAACCGCCACCTGTTGGTTGGCCGCGGCGGAGCCCGTTGTCATCCCGCCGCGAATGTGTTCTCATCGTTCGATAATACACTTCTGTTCACACTGGCCGCTGAAATGCGTATTCTCCCTCTCAAACTATATCTGCCTGGCGCATTTGATGCATTTATACGCCTTACTGCGAATTGCCTCGTTTGCACGAAAAGCGATGAGGTTGAAAATGAATACGATGCGCTTCTGTCGCATTCATGTACACGCGGCAAATAGCTATTTCACTGTAGCACAGTTTCACGCATCTATTGTTAGGTATGTTTATAGAATAAAAATACAATATATGGAACACCGTTTCATTTAATAATATAATACTTGGGGTTTTACGTGCCAAAACCACTTTCTGATTATGAGGGACGCCGTAGTGGAGGACTCCGGAAATTTTGACCACCTGGGGTTCTTTAACGTGCACCTAAATCTAAGCACACGGGTGTTTTTTTTCAATTCCGCGACCTCGTGCTCAGCAGCCCAACACCATAGCCACTGAGCAACCACGGCGTGTACCGTTTCATTTAGGTAGATGGAATATACTAGAAAACTCTTTCCGCTAATAGCGGCAACCCTAGTGGAATAAAGGCTATGGTCCAGGTGCGTCGTGACATTCCCTTTTTTTCCGACACTGCTAGCTGTCGAAGCCCAGGAAGGGACTGTACGGCATCAAAATTTGCGTGTGACCAACTGTGGCACCATTTGCATTATTCTTAAAAAGGCGTACAAAGTACAATACACCGGTCAATAATACCACTGGCACACATGGCCAAAGAAACACGGGAACCCGCTGCGTCCCGACGTCATATAGCTCGTGTGATCTACTAATGAACCGAAAGTTATTCTGGAAGCTACAGAGCCCACCCCCTGCAATCGCGAGTATTGCATTCGTCTCGTAACAATGAATATAACGATGTGTTGGGCCTTTGCTTGACTCGTAGCGTTTCATTGATTTAAACCTTTCCTTCTCTCTCTCTCCCCCCCCCCCCCCCCCAGTTCTGCAATGAGCAAGCGGCAATCTACGCCACTTCCAGCACCCTCCGCCAACTTTACCACACGGTGAAGAGCTCGAGTCGCAGCCGACCGCCTCTGGTTGCAACATTTGATACAAATGAAACCGTCAGCACCAAGGTAAAAAATTTCAGAGCTTTCGATTATCTGGCATTCTTTTTCCGGGTTTTATACTCAAAATTCCGGAAGGAAATCAGGAGGCTTCTAGGACTAGACTGCCTAGCGCCCAGAGTGCAGTATACACTCAAAAGTAAGCATGCTTCCTGTTCTCCGAATGTGAAAAAGTGCATACACAATGTCAACAACAACAACAACAACAACAACAACAACAACAACAACAACAACAACAACAACAACAACAACAACAACAACAACAACAACAACAACAACAACAACAACAACAACGACGACGACGACGACGACAACAACAAAACAACAACAACAGCAACAGCAACAAAAACAACAACATCAACAAAAATGACGGGCACTGTTTGTTGTCGCCTTTGCTTTTGTCGCACGTGTTTGTGATTTCTGATATTCTGAAAGCGTCAGATATGGTAGGATGCTGGTGTTGAAGCTTACCACAGTTTATAGTAGCGCTAAAACACAGCTTAGCTAACACTGGAAGGGAACTCTTGATGGGGGATCGGGGGAAGGTAAGACTCCGTGCTCATTGATTCAACTAATGTAATAAGGAATAAGTACGTAACAGCGTACGAAATATGTAAATGTCGAAGTGCGCGCGTTCTGCGTATGACTGAACATGCTTCAGGTCGAGATAAGCAATGTGAACTTTCGTAAGTTTGAGATCGGCAAACCTCTTTGTCGTTTGGAATGGCGTCTCATTTTCCTGTCATCCCTAGCGGCCGGTGTTCGTACAGAGGGGAGGTGGGCTGCCTCGACAGTACCGCTTGTCGCGCTATTATCGAGGCACCCTCACTAAACAAAAGAAAGCACATAGCGCCATCCGGCCTCTGCAGGGTGGCTATGCGGGCATACTAGATCGCCAGATAGAGAGCGTTTGAAATGACGCACTTTTCGACAACCCACCGCGGTGAGCGCCAGTGTGGCACGAGCACCATACTTGTCACTTGCAGCACGCATACGTGGAAACTGGCGCAATGTATGAAATGAGGCTACGTGTACGGATAGCCGCAAGTGGGTAGAACGGAAAGTTAACAAAGTGTCTTTTACCCGGAGGAGTGTAAAATGCACGCGAGGCTCGTTTACGTTGCATAATGACCACCGTAGTTTATTCGCGTCTGAACTGTAACCACATATATTGATGTCGGATATTCCAGTACTGCAAGCTCAGAAGCGAATTCCAGAACCTTGAATTCGGCTTGTCCCTTTTCGACTTGGAATGCGAGGACTGGGCTAACAGCTGCAACGATATGAATACACCGATGCCCGGCACGCAGAGGTTCAAGGACTTGACCGACCACTTCTCCAAATTGAGGAAGATAGGTTCCCGCGGACTGCCTTGCTAGCGGACCTACGTGCTTCGCTGGTCGACGATCGCCGACTCCGTGACCATCGACATGTTCAGTGTGTGGTGAATAACCGGCTGTTCTTCGTGGCTGGGCAACCCCATAGACTAATGATATAGTACGAACATTACCGTGTACTATTTGTGCGTGTAACGTACGCGCGTCATACAGTGCGCTCTTCGTTGCCAGTACGTTAAACTTGACGAATGTTTGCGCTGAACCAGCGCAAACAGGTGTGAATTAGCCAGGCATAGAAAGTTTGGTTTATTAATTATATTCAACTGGCGCATCGCCGTCGTGTTACGATCTTTATGTGTAGTGAAACTTCGCGCGACGTTGAATTGTTTGATTTGCTGAGTGCGTCTCTGCTCAAATTTACGATTTCTTTCACGTGTGTGGTGAAGATTCGCGAGTTATTGGGTCGGACACATCACCGCAATGCCGATGCTGTTCAGATCACCGATGCTTTTACGAGAATTCTATTGTGCTCGAAAGACGTTGTACTGTTCTGACGTAATGTTTGTTTGCTTAAGCGCACAGTACAGTCATTCGCAAAGGTCTCCACTGACCTAGCGTCGCCGGAGACTTGGTCTGATATTTTGTGCGGTGCTCGTGATATTATTATTTTTTAAAGAAAAATAAAATATTCGGTGAGCTTTACGCGAGGCATATGAAAAAAAAATCAAAAGACGTCAAATAAACGCACGCAACGCTGTTTGATGAAGGTATTCCAGCAATGAATTGGAGCACTTGTTTGTCATCCCACGGGCAAGGTCTTCCGAGGCATTCTGCTGTGAAGACAATTGTCATTGAATGCCTCTCCAGTCTGCACAGTGATACCATGTAATAAAAAATGCAGGCTGTACGCAGTGTGGGAATCGAAAGATTTGGTTCCTGTGAGTGCGCCGAACGATTTTAGCACTTGGGTGAGTGTGTAATTCACTTCAGCCTGTCTGTTGGGACTCGCTGGCAACCCATTATAAACAGACCGCCTGCTGAATGAATCATTCGTTGGCGATATGTTCAAGGGTACCAATTTCACTGCGTGTGTCTATGGTCCCGTGCTACTTTCTGAAATCTCGTGCGGTTTATTTTGTGACCCGAAAATTAAACCAATGTATAGCTATCTTTGGGGTAGTAGATTCTTATATTACTCAGTAAGCCTATACAATTCTACATTAAAAGCTTGCGTTGCACACGTTAAGAATGCTTTAAAGTTGATGAATGAATTATTAGTAATGAGCTAAGCTCACAGTAAAGAATATCAACATTCCCCGGTTCCCTGGGTGTTTAGCCCATTTAGTCGGACAGCAGCATTCTCCTCCAATGATGACCATTTTCGTGTTTTCTTTTCTCTTGATCGCATGCATTTGCGCCTCTCAGATATTGGGGCTCACCTAGGGACGAAACCTCAAGAAGCCGGCGGTTATTGCTTTGTTGCTTTGAAGGCGGAGGCCTGCAGTATATCCTTATTTCTTTCTTTATTAGAACATAAGCCATATAGTCAAATATTTTGTCAGCCTGCCAAAGAAATTATGCTTTTGAGTGAGACTGGGCAGTGCTCTGGCCCAAATAGCACAGTCTTGTGCTCTAAGGACAGAGGAAACAATAGGAAGAGAGAAAAATAAGAAGTACAATAGCAAAACTAAATTTCTTGTATGCGCCACAAAGAGGAACCTGTAGTCCGTGAAGGAACCGATGCTTTTATGCGGACCACTGTGTATTTGCCTTCAACAAGGCATAATACAAGTACACAATTTCGATCCCTGCTCCCTTCCATTCCCTCGCACTTTTCCTCCATCGCTCGTCTAATTTCTTGTGTTTGTTCCTGCACGAGCCATAGTTTAAGCAAAAACATATTATAGCAGCAAAATATATGTACAGGACATCCCTCTGTTTCATCATACACAGTTGTCAATGTGTTGGAAAAATAGCAGTCATCAATCACTAATGGAAAGTAAAAAGAACAAAATACGCATAGAAAGAACACAATACTCTAGTCTGTTTTACACAACTGTTAGCGACAGTTCATCAGAAAATTCCTGCCACATGGTTTGCTGCTGCTATTCGTAGCCACTTGTCCGAACCGTGTGACGTACAAAATATTTTATTTCCCTGAATTATGATACTTTGGGAACTAGTTATGTATGTTGATGATACGAATGTCTTTTTTAGTGCTGATTCAATGAAAAGTCTTCTAGTTTCTGTAACAAATTATTTAAGGCATTTGGAAGTGTGGCTAAATGAAAACAAACTTGCATTAAACGCAAGTAAAACAAAATACGTTATTTTTAGGCCTACGAACAAGCCATGTATTAATCTGAAATTCTCATTTCAAGGCACAACATTAGAGTGCGTTCGCAAGCAAAAATTCCTTGGTGTTTGGTTCGAGGAAAACATGTCGCGGAATACCCATGTGTCCAGGCTTGCTTCTGAATTGGGCAAAACTGTAGGCTGTCTGTACAGGTTATCAAACCTAGTTCCATTATGGCTAAAGACAACTATATATTACGGCCACTCTACTCTCGCTTGTCTTACTGTGCGCTAGTATGGGCAAAAACGACTGTTCAAAACCTAAACAGACTCGAAGTGTTGCAGAAGAAGGTTCTCAGAATATTTGAAAATTTTTATGGGCACCCTCGCGAACTGCGTACTCATCAGCTGTTCATAAAGCACGATATTACTAGAGCAAGTAATCTTTATACATATAAAATACTACTTTATACAAAAAAGAAGAAGCTTTATGAGCATTCATTTGATAGCTCTCCCCGATACTCTCTCCGTAATCAACCCTTACCAGTTCCTTTTTCACGTGCAAGCTACGGAGAATGTCTTCTTCAATACCAGATACCAGCAATACTGAACAAATTCTTAACTTGTACCAAATTCGAACTACCAGAATATAAAATGTAAGAATCATTCGAACAACATCTTAATTTGCTATTTGGTATATATCTCATTTTGATGTATAAAATTATTTTTGCCTTTGCACAAGTGCTTATAAGGATTTCGTGACATCTGTATTATATGCAATTATGCTGTGCACTAAAAGTGTTGCGTTGCGTGTATTATATTATATATATTATAGTATTATATTATGCCTATATTTTTGTACAGCGTTTCAGATGATTATTTGTGCAATCTGTCTGCTGCTGTTTAATCGGTCCTTGGGCACCCTCCAGATGTCTGCGACATCTTTTCGCCCAAGAACCTCCGACTCGGTGTTGGAAATAAGCTTCACTTCACTTCACTTCACTTCACTTCACTTGTATTTTATTGAAGTGGAACGGTACATAAAATGATCTGGTTCTTTTACAGTAGTTTGTGAATACTTTAGCCAGAACGAATGTTTCAGCCTTGCGCTGTTCACGGGTTTTGACGTTTTTCGTTTTAAAGGATTCGTCAAAATAATGCTTCGTAAATATCATATGATTGATGTATTAATTTGAATGCAGAATAAAAATAATGAAGTAGTGTTTAACTTAAGGTTACAACTTCTGTGGGAGAGTAAAAATACCGCAGATTAGATAAATATGTGGTGACTATCTCCTTTGCGACATGCGGAAGTTCCTCTATGGTGATGTATGTTAAGGAATTCCAAATACATGCGCCGACTCGAGCAATCTCAGACTGGACGCATCTAAAGAGACTATATGTTTACTTAGATAAAATATATAGCGTTATGGAAACTTCCGTTTGCACAGCCAGGCTTACGAAATAGTATCTTCTCGGTATGGTGAAAATATTTTATTGAGACAAACGGTTCATCACGTCCATGTTAGTCTTTTTTCCCTTTTAGTATACTGAGGTTGTCTTTTCATTCCTGTGATAAGTTTCGGGAAGTTGTCGACAGTCATATTTTCTGTGTTCATCTTGCAGCCGGACAGCGTCCGAGCGCTTACCTGGCCGATGTGCTGTCAAAGTGGTACTTGCGGTAACCTTTAAATATAAAATTTCCTTACTTTACCTTTCGAATTCACTTTTTATGTTATAACTAATTACAGCTTGGCCTCCTCCTCATAGAATTTGTCGAAGGATCAAATACACGAATACTAACTGCATCGGCACTGCCAAGGATGTTGCAAACAAATTCTTGAACGCCACGCACTGTCAAGACAAGTAAAATATTTATTTTTTCATAAACGAATGCATTCGTAGATCCCTCAAACGCGCCAGAAATAACTGATATCAATGCTTCCATATTTTTTGTCTATTTAAGAAGTAAAGAAAGTGTCACGCGAGTTTAAGAAGTATCACTTCGATACCAGCAAAGCAGTTCATGCAGCTGATATGAAAAACGTAAAGGGCATAAAATGTACAAGCGGAGGCAAAATATTTTATTGAAACACTGTCATCCACGTACCTTTTTTTACATTTTTTGCATATTCAACGACCAGGGAAAAATACCAATGACTGACCTTCACTCCAACGTATTGCGGAGGAGCGGGTGTCACCACCGTCTTTTATTGTAATTGCACCGAAATTATAGTCGCAATAGAGACACACGTAAAAAGCAGAACTTCTGAATAATAATAATAATAATAATATTAATAATAATAATAATAATAATAATAATAATAATAATAATAATAATAATAATAATAATAATAATATTTTATGCCCACTGCAGCACGAAGGTCTCACCCTGCGATCTCCAAATACCCCTGTCCTATGCGGAAGATTCCAACTAGCGCCTGCGAATTTCTTAATTTCATCACCCCACCTCGTCTTCTATCGTCCTCTACTGACTTTCCTTTCTCTTGGCACCCATTCTACAAACCTAATGGTCCACCGGTTATCTTACCTACGCAGTGCATCTGCCCGGGTCGATTTTTTTCTCTTAATATCAATTACAATATCGACTATCCCCATTTGCTCTCTGATCCACACCACTCTCTTCCTGTCCCTTAGCGTTGCGCCTAACATTTTTCGTCCCGTCGCTCTTTGTGCGGTGCTTAACTTATCTTCGAGCTGCTTTGTAAGTCTCCAAGTTTCTGCCCCATATGGTAGCACCGGTAGAATGCACGGATTTCACACCTTCTTTTTTTTTTCAATGTTAAAGGTATGCTTGGAGTCAGGATTTGACGTCAGCCGTATGCGCTCCAACCCATTTTTATACTCCTGTAAATTTTCTTCTGATGATCAGGGTCCCCTGTGAGTAATTGACCTAGGTAGACGTACTCCTTCAAAGACTCTAAAGGCTGACTGGCGAAGCTGAACTCTTGTTCTTTTGTCCGACTATTGATCATTTTCTTTGTCATGTGCATATTAACCTTCTACACCATTCTTACATTCTCTCTGTTAAGGTCCTCAATCATTTGTTGTAACTCGTCCCCAGCGTTGCACAACAGGACGATGTCATCTGCAAGTGGGAAATTGCTGAGATATTCGCCGTTGATCCTCACTCCTAAGCCTTCCCAATTCACTAGCTTGATTGCTTCTTCCAAGCACCTAGCGAATAGCATTGGAGAGATTGTGTCTCCTTTATATTAGAAATGCGAACATACTATGAAATACACAGATGCGAAGATACAGCTTGATAAAGGGCGAAAAATTATCATTGTCAACAAAGTTCACTTCACGTATACACAATACCTCGCAACAATATATTTAAGTACACGTATAAGTGTGCAAGAAATCCGCCGTAGCTAACCAAGGTCACGGTATATAATGCGTCAGACAAGACAAACATGTTGGGCAGTCACAGATTCACAGATCACAAAATCCTAAGGCCTGCCCCTTCCCCTCCCTCCACTCCCAGCGATAGATCGCGCGCTACGGAAGGCGACTCGCTTCTTCCCCGCTTTCCTCTCTTGCGCACAGAAGACTGACCCGCCATCGTTACCTCCCTCATCCCTCCTCCTACGCTTTCAGCCGCACATGCAGCCTGTGGCGCGCGGTGACGATGTTATCGCCCTTGGACTTTATACGGAACATGACGGCGACGGCAGGAATGCGCCAGGAGTGCCCATAGAAATGCTATCCTAATAACATAAGAGAATCGGGCAACTAAGGATACCGTGCCCCATTACTTTCCGCAAAAGAAGTGAAAAAATGGAACTTTCAGCATGCAACAATAACAATATTTTCTTTCTTTCTTGTGTGGGGCGGCGGCACCCAAATAAAAAAAAAAACGCGAAGGAAAGCGTGTTGACCACAATCGAAGTGAGGTAACATCGAAGTGAAGGTGGTGCGCCGAGGCGAACGCCTATTAATCTCTCGTGTACCCACAGGGATGACAGCGAATGACCATTGTTGCTTTTTATCGTTTACTAGGCAGAAAGCGTCGAAAAAACTGCCAGTTCAAAATCCACTCGTCGAGAGTAAAATGAACGCGCACCTATGTGCGCCGCGCGGTGGTCGGGGAAAGACTAGAAAAATGCATGCACCTCTGGCTGGCTCTGGCAGCCCGCGGGTAGCGAGAACCAGAAAACTAAAGGGGCTTAATGTGTCCTCGCTAAAAAAGTCAAAGTAGAGATAAACGAGAACGTCGTTAATTTTGCCGGCTTTAGTGCCTTGACAGAAATGCTTTGACGCAGGTGAAAAAAAAATTGGTATTTTTTTCTGTGACATGACGGCACAAATAAATCTCCAGAATGCTTCCTCTCATCGCACCTCGCTGCGTGCTTTGTCAAGTTATCTAATAGTGTGTTGATTTGGCTTTTCTCGTTGTATGGTCTGATGTGCTTTAGAAAAGTCAATGCACTTTTGAAGTCAAATATTTATGAGAACATTATACTACCAACGTTCCGGATTTGAACATATAAAGCATGATCTTGGAAATATCAATGCGCCTTTCGCATCAGAAGTTTCTGAGAACGGTGTACCCATAAGGTTTCGAAATTGATATTCATGCGCTCCTTGTAATACGTGGCGTACCCGAGATTCCGCAACAAGCGCGCTCGCCATCAAAATGTCCTTGAGACTTAGTGCTCGCATGGGGCTCCTTCAGTTATATGACTTCAGGTGCATGGGTGTTGCCACAAAATGCAGCCCGAGTTCGCAACGTTCGCTCATAAATGTCTTTCCGAGCGTGAAAAAGACATTCTAGACAAAATTCAAGATGATTTCGGGCGTCGGGGGTTGTGTTGGATACGGTGCTTGACAGCACGAAAAAAATATCGGAGGGGAGGCGCTGAAGCCATATACGCCTACCCCCTCGCTATGCCCCTGGTACCGGCGAACCGTGCATTCCAGGGAAAAGGAGCAGGCTTCGTGGCGGCAGCGCTAGATGGCGCCGAATACTCTTACAAAAGCGTGGAAGAGGAGTTCCGCATCAGTACGCGCCTGATGTATAACTTGTTTCGACCTTGGCAACACACGGCGTTGTTATATGATCGATGCTAATGTCTTACCGTTGTTATAGACGGACCATTTTCCTGGCATCACTCAAGTTCCTTGACCGCATCCAATCGCCATCGCATTCCAATCAGGGCGCACAGGGGCGCGTCTAACACGTTCCTCGACCTATCAGACAAGTTTGCGACCCCCAACTCAGGTGCCGCCCGTCAAGCTACTGTCTCGACCCCTGCTTGACTCTTACCGAAAGTGCAACGGGAGCCTGGCACGGTTTCAGGTAATCTTGGTCCCGAGAAAAGGTGTTTTGCAGCTCTGAAAGCTCGTTAGAAATCAACCCATCTCCTCAGCTGAGCACTTTCAGACCAAGAAGCAACACCAAGGCAACGCCGGTGACAAGTCCCCCATCCGACAGTGGAGCCCTTGGAGCGATCCCATCTGCCGAATGTGACGGCACTTGCACGGGCACCTACCATTGGAGGAAAATGACGACACCTGAGCGGGCTCTACGATTGGCCGAAAATGACGTGACCCCGAGACACCGAAGGGGCTAAAAGCGAAAGACAGGGAGCAGAGAGGGGCGTTCCTTCATTCATTCATTTTTTAGTTCTTCATGCCACGGGCTGCAGCATCCGATTTGCTGCCAGTGATCAATGACCTTATTACTGGGAACTACTTTGTGTGATTACTGTAAATAATGTAAATAAACCTTCGGTTTCACCTCAAAATCCTCCTCAACGTCGGCCAACTCCCGCATTCAATGGCAACATCCAATACCGTTGACAGTCATCGAGAGATGGGTTTTGCCGCAATGTTTTATTCTGCATCTATGTATGCTTGTATGTAACAATTGTTTCCGCTTAACTGGGTGACTGGGTAGTCCGTAGTCGAATGGATCGCACGTCAGGCTGCTGTGCTGAGGGAAGCGGATTCGAAACGAAGCATCTGACGAACTTTGCTCACTGAGTATGTGGCGATCGGTATATTCGTGCCACTCATCAGCGAACCTTTAACCCACCGACATGGGTCAATGCAGATGCGGGACTGGGTAAATACTGTTGTTCTGTGAAGCGCTTTGAGCCCGATTTGAAGCAAAGGGTATGTGCTACTCGGTTTGTGCTGTTCTTTGATGAACCTTTTTGATGCCAGCTTATGCCACTTGGTTTGTTCCAGTAGGCGCGTGGCGCTCTTCAATGAACGTCTTTAACGCGAACTTGGGTAACATGGTATGCGCCATTCCTCTAAGCTCGGCGGAGTTGCACCCACGTCACAAGGGTTTCCCTAGGAACAGCCCGACACTTTAGCAGGCTGCGCCAAGTGAGAGAACCTGCTCATTTCTTCAATATGTAGAGAATATATGGCGCCTACATTTCGGGAAATTGAGTCAGTGACCACCTATCGTGGCTATCTAGTTATCTGTGAAGACAGAATCGCTGAATAATGTATCCAAGATTGTGGATGTTTACCTGACTAGTTAGAGATAAAGTACGTAAATATATAGGTAAACAAGTAAATAATAACTAATACGTCATAAGATAACGAGTAAATAGGAGTGCGGCAGTGAACCAACCGGGGTTAAAAGCCATTCCGCCCTGCGAACGTGGATAACCAGCGGAGCGGTAACCTTCCTGGTAAGAAAATTTGTGGTAAAGTCTTTAGTGGCATGACTCATTGTCGCTGAATAACGACGGTCACAATGGCTTTGTGGTCACAATAACAAACTGATCGGCATACCCGCAAGTGTAAACGCATACTTTGGCAATGTGAAATCGATGCACGTACGCCGCTGAATGGTCGGCTGGGCCGGATTTGTGTGGCATCGCAGGCGATATGTTTGGACAAAACCTCCTTTATTATATGCCTTCCATGTCGCTAGTTTACCCATTGGAGCGGAGGTTCCTGTAGTTCGGGGTAGTCGCGGAGAGACGGCGCTCGCTGCCGACCCTACTTCCTGTTGCGGAGGAAGTGACGATTGCTAGGCTTTCGCGCGCTCGACCAATGACTTGACGAGAAACCGCGGGTCTTGCCTCCAAAATCGCAACAGACGCCGGTAAAATCTCGGAGGCAGGGAACGCGACTCAAGTTTGGAGCAGCCGCCACAGCTAGTGATCGCAGCCGACCCTGCTGGAAAGCAGGAACGAGGAGAGAGAAGCTCACGCGGCAGGCACTTTCTAAAGGAGGCATTGGTCTGGAACACAAAACGCGTAAACCACTCCATTTTCGGTTACGACACATCCACATTGAAATCGCAGTCGACCACAGGGATAGTGTCATCGCAAATAACCCACGCAATGTGGATTGCCACGAATGAATGAATGAATGAATGAAGTACATTAAATATCCCTCAATAAAGGGAAGGGGGCAACAATATAGAGGGGGAGGGGGGAGGAATTGAAGCTTACATGGTTATGACCCATCGCTCATGGTCTCTGAGCCGTTGATAAGTTTTCGACATGCTGTCCTGTCTGTTGTATGCATCATCAGAAAGAACGTAAGCTATGTTCACTTTGCTGAGTGCTCGTAGCCTCTGCCTTACGGGGCTATGAGCCATTGCATTTTTGCTTGATTACGAGTGTGTGGATGCTTACGGAGATTTCAATGATTTATAATTATAGTTTTTGTGGCGGACACGAATTTCTATGGTACCCTGGCTCAGCTGTGAAAATGTTTGGGCTTCTCTTCTTTTTTTCTCCATATGGTAAATAATTTGCAGCCCATAGTTGAAGTGCAGAATTTCGCGTGTCTGTCTCTTTTGTAGAATTTATTCAGTGGTACTGTCCCGCGCAGCTCTGGATAATCAGCGACCTCGACAGTTTCGGGGACTTTGGACATAAAAGGTCTGTTCTGGTTAAATACCTAGCCGTAGGCGCTTGCACGGCACACATTTTAAGGCGAAAGTTTTTCTAGGCTCATGGTGAAGTTTGTGTCAGCACACCTGAGCGTCGGAGTGTCCGCCGAAGCGTCATCATGCCATATGCAGACAGATTAAAGAATGACAAATTGATGGTGACAGTTAGTGAATGATAACGTTATAATAGAGATTGGTGGAGAATAATAATGGCTACTAATTACTTAATAACTCCGAAATGAGCAATATTTCTAACGACGACTTGTAATGACCACAATTGATTATAAATGACTTGAAATGTCTATAATTAGCAGTAATTACTAAAATCACTACTAATTACTTGTAATGACTACGAAATGACCAATATATACAATGACGGCTTCTAATGACCACAATTGATTACAAATGACTAAAAACGCTTACTACTGAGCCGTAATGACTAATAATGACTGAAATGACTTGTAATGACTGGTAATGATTATGAAATGACCAATGTGTCTTACGACATGTAACAAGTACAACTGGTTAGAAATGAGTAAATGTGCTTAGTAATGACCAGTAATGACTAATAATGACTGAAATAACTTGTAATGACTACTAGTAACTACGAAATGACCAATATGTCTAACAACAGCTTGAAGTGACCTTGACTGATTACAAATGACTAAAGCGCTTAGTAGTGAACAGTAATGCCTAGTGATGACTCAAATGACGTGTAAGAACTACGAAATGACAAATATGTCGAAAGACAAATTCTAGCCACTACAATTCTTTAAAAATGACTACAAATGCTTTGTAATGACCAGTAATTACTAATAATAACTTAAATGACTTCTAATGACTACTAATGACTCGGATATGACAAACATGTTTAACAACGGCTTGTAATGACCACAATTGAATACAAATGACTAAAAATGCTTAGTAGTGAGCAGGAATAAGTAAAAGAAAGAAGAGAAAGACAAGAAGCAAGAAGAAAGGGGCGAATGATAAGAGGCGGAAGAGTAGGCTTTCGCCGTTCACCTCTTAAGAGAGATCTTAAGAGACCTTGTAATTTTTTATTTCCGTATAAGCAGTTGGTAATGAGCCCTTCAGGCGGATCGAGACTGCCTCGAGCTGCTTGACTGCTCAAAGTTCACACGAACTGAAGGTCACGTCTGCGATTTCTATACTTGCAGTGCAATGGTGTGACACGAATGTGTAACCTATGTAGCTATACTGTAAGACATTATCACCAAGGAAGATCAGCCTCGCATTGTTAGATTGCACTAATGCTTATCACAAACGCCAAGCTAGCCTAGCATTATCCATGCAACGTAGGAAGAGTTGCGAATATTATTGCGACAGCAGTTATATGGACTGTCCAGGCACATTTCTGCCACCGGCATCGCCGTCGCCGTAGCCGTGAGGTTCCCTTTAAAGCCCTAGGGCGATAAAATTGTCGCCGCGTGCCGTATGCTGAATGTGCGAGTGAAAGCGTGCGAGCGTAAGCGGGCGAAAGCTCCTCAGTCTTGTGTGCGCGAGCGAGGAAGGCAGGCCGCAAGCGCGCCCTCTCTCTTGCGCGCGAGGCACGGAGCCGAGTAGGGAAGGAAGGAAAAAGTGGAGAAGGAAGGCAGGGAGGTTAACCAGTTTCGCTTAACCGGTTTGCTACCCTACACATGGGAGCGGGATGGGGGAGATGAAAGATGGGAGGAGAGAGAGAGAGAGAGAGAGAGCACATAACACAGCGAACACATCGTCAGTTACAGTCCGTCACTCTTGCGCAGTACGCGATATCACTGTCACAGCCGCTTGTCCAAGCCCGTATCCTTCAAAAACCGA
This sequence comes from Dermacentor albipictus, assembly GCF_038994185.2. Classification (NCBI taxonomy): domain Eukaryota; kingdom Metazoa; phylum Arthropoda; class Arachnida; order Ixodida; family Ixodidae; genus Dermacentor; species Dermacentor albipictus. The sequence goes on along the minus strand of NC_091822.1, from coordinate 126,100,544 downwards.
AGTAGTCCCTTCGTCGCCTTCAGCTGCGATGTCTTCTGTCGGCGATGTGTGAAAATGGTTGCAACTGACAATGGTCTGACAATAATCTTCTCCAGCGGCTGCTGCTTACGGCGCTGCCGTGCGGGCGCGATATCTCGAAAACGACATGCCACGTGGCTAAGTGCGCGGACGCGCGTGCCTCACCTTCAGAGCAATCTTCGATGTTTGCAGAGTGCAGGTAGTGCCGCTATAGCTTCGCATACGCTGTGCTTTTGACGTTTCGTTCACGTCGAAGCGAGAGATGCACGAAGGTCAATTCGTTGGTGGCTGCTGCCGCGATTTCTCGCTCCAGCGTTTTGACAGCTAGTTTCCACGGTAATCGAGCGAGATTTGTTCATGCTTACGCGTGTGGGCGTGACACCATCGTTGTTAGTTTAGTTAGTAAGCGAATGTTTGCAAGTTTATACGGCCCATAAAACCACCATCATTACTTCGCATCTACTAATTTGCCATCGCAATCGGCGCTTAACCGCTCGGGTGAAAGTGCGACTTTTTTTAAACAGGAAAATCAAAAAACCATTGCAAAGCGGGGACGCAATTCTATCTTGAAGGAAGCTCATTTACATTGTGTTGTTTAAATCTCCTGCTGAAATTTTTTATTATTATAATGAAGTACAAGCCTATGCGTTAATACATGGCAACAAAGCAAGCAGGACATTGCGAACGGAGCTTAAAAAATAAAATATGGACTCCGTGGTGCACATCTCTGCACGATTCCAGCTAAAAAGTTGGGTGCTTTAGCTGTATCACAGATTGGCGTGTGAGTATTTGCCTTCCAATTCCTTGTGAATATATCAACTTATCATCTAAAACATGTCTATTGCTCTGTTCGCTTAATATACATAAACATATAAAATATGGATGTCTACTATGCACCTTGCAAGAACTACTATACGTAATTCAAGGAAATGTTGCTGCTAGGCATAGCAAGCGCAACGGCTTATTTAGAGTGACCGTGATACGCAGTAGAGAAGACGGGCATGTGCGATTTTCGATAAAACTGGGGTATGCAAATCCTTGGCCACTACTGCGGAAGTGTCGTGAAAGAAACTCAAAATATGATTTCCTAGACGTCATTGTGAATCAGGTATGCAAGCCAGAAATGTTGCAGGGCATGCCGAGAATTCGCCTAGCGGATGGTAAAAAGAATTATGTCACTGCCCGTCAAACTATGGCCGAACTGCGAATTCGCCTGCGAGATAACATTTCTCGCTAATGCTGTGCCAGTGCTTATTTAGGTGAAGTCCATGGAATGCGTTTCCTTTTCTCTGTTGCTACGTCTTACGTCAGAGCTTGCGTCAAGGCAGGAAGATGATGGTCATCGTGAATAACATTTATTGGTCCCCATTTACAGTGTCTTTCGTGGTATTCCGTCAGGGTCTTCTTGGACACCCTTGAGTGGGTTTAGCAGTGGCGGTATCCTTTGTCCAGGGCTCCAACGGCCCCAGCTGCGCGGCATGCTCACTGCACGAGACCACTTTGGTCCTCGCAGTGGTCGCTGGCCAGCAGTAGCTCCCATTGCTTCGCGCTTAGATGACATTGATATACCGATGGTTGATACGCCACCTGACGGCGTGACTAGAAATGTGAAGCTGCTGTCCAGAATTGTTGGGTTCAATATCTACGGCGGTTCAAGAAATGTGCGACAAAGCTAAGGGCACCGATGTCGCATTGAAGAACACAGTAGCAGTACTGTGAAAGACAAAACTAACTCTTATTGGGCGAACCTGTGCCGACAGAAACAGGCTGCGCTTATAGCACAACGATAGCGGCGAACACGGTCGGCGATCGTCGAAAATCTGATGAGCGGGTCAAGTGCGTCGGCTTTTATGCATCAGTCGTCGAATGTTCCAGTGTAATCGTTGGAACCCGCGTGCCTTCCACAAAAATCTACATTATTCGCGTCGCGCACACATGCAATCAGATTACACAATGTTCTGCGACAGACAGCGGATGGAACGATCGATAACATTCCAGAAACTTACGATACATGCAGGCTCGTCCTTCGCTGTGCGATAACATTTGTTAGGCGGTGAAACGTCTCGCCCGGTAAAGACAAGTACACGTGTCAGTATTGGGTTTTCTCTTTAGTGCCGCACGTCCCCTTCGTCAGAAAGTGATTTTAAGTGCCTGGGATGAAGCCGGTATTGACATACGTGTAGCATAAGCTAGGATATGTCGTCCGAGGTAACAGCGGAATGCTGCCTGGGAGCCCGAAAGGCTATGAAGCTATCTTGATTTGGGCATGTCGCGATGACCACGACGGTGAAAGCCTCCTTCGATGCCGCAGTGTTCCGTAAGGACTCCGTGTTCCGGTGTTCCGTAAGGACGCCGAGTTTACTTTCTGCAATTTATCGACGCTCACCATGTGGCCGCCGTAGGCGTGCTTGACGGCTTGTTCTCGGACGCGTTGGCGGTAGGAGTGACGCTGAACGTGTATGTCGCAGGGAATGGGAAGAATTCGAAGGAGTTCTCTCGCGTTTGCTGACATTCGTAGCGGAAGAGGAGGCCGTTGTCGATTAGCGAGCCATCAGCGAAACAAAAACATGATATATAACTTTCTTCAAGGGCGTAGTTCAGTCCTCTGGGATGGCGTATTGGCGAATACTATCAACCATGTGCTGCACGGTGTCGTGTTCCTCCACTGACACTCGGTTCGGTCAGGGGGATAGGTCGCGTTGTTGAGATGGGAATGACTTGCGCACCCAAACTATTGTATCTATTGCGGATGCCAGTGATATTTAAAATGCACTTGATAAGCTTGTTACCTGATAAGTGTAGTCTTTTTGTATTTCATGTTCCTACTTCCTTGTGTAACGCCCTACGGGCTCTGAAGGTATTAAAATAAATAAACAAATCGACACTGAATGGATGAAGGTGTGGTACAATCACCTTGTTAAAGAGCGCATGCTACTGGACTGGCATTAGGGGGAATATTTTGTTGGGTGCTAAGAGGGTTGTTGTAAAGGGTTTGTCTGAGCTGGTCGTTGCAGTACGGCATGAAAGAAACGCCAGGATACAGTTGTGTGTGCGCTCGCCACTCCCGGTTTTATTTCATTGATTTAGATTGGTGGTGGGACAGAGATTGGCAAACGCTCCCTTGAAGTCTAGCACTAGGATTATGTTTGTGCCTGGCGAGGTGATGATGGCCAAAAGTTCCTGAATGAGTTGACGGAAAATGGTTGGCGTCGATGCATGTTGATCCTCTATGAGGTCTTCTAGCACGATTGAGGGAACATGGCGACGTAGGCGAAATAGAGGTGGGGGAGCTTATTGAGTTTGGTAGTTCTTTGTCGGTGTGGGGAGTGAAAGCAGACAGAGAAAAACCCCCAGGATACGAGACAAAGAAAAACCACAGACATTAACCCAGGCCCCAGGCGTTAAGACACATACATTAATTCCTCAAGAGGAGCATGAATAATATTAAGTTGTATTGATCTCCGTAGATCGTGCACGTGGATCATTTAGTGCTTCGCGTGCTGGGTAAATTCAATTCAGTTCAGTTTATTTGGACATACATTGGTGGTACAGAATGTCCACGAGGCGCGGCAAAAGGAGGCAACAATGCCTCCTTTAGCGAATGCCTAAATAATGCCTAATTTGCGAATTAATGTATTCGCAAAGTAATGTTTATTCGTATAATTTTCAGTGAAATTCTTTACTTCTTACATGGTAATATAAAGAAGTCCCAGGCCTGCGCGGAACACTCAGCAGAGTCACAGTGTAAGCTGGAGGAGCTATTCCATAACAGCTACATATATAGCAGCGGTTGGCTACAAGCCCTGCGTTGTAGTTCCTGGAGCCAACATGCCGCTGGTTGGGTGCAAGCACTGCGTCGGAACTCCTGGTGCCTTAATGCCGCAGGTTGGGCAGGAGGTTGGCATCACCTACAAGCGCGCGCCATGATAAGTACGGATCAGATTATAGTGTACTACTATAGATCAGATTCTTTTAACGCGAGAGCGTTAAGGAGTCCGTGTCGCAGAAAATCCGGCGTCCCGCGTTGTACGTCACATCGGCCGAACCACGCATACCCACCAACTTATCTACCCCTAAAATTGCTCATACCTTGTATTTCATTCTTTACTAAGTTATTCCTCGGAATTTTGAGAACGGCGCCCAGAAAAAAATGCAATGAAAAAAGAAACACCGACAACGCATCTCCCTTATGTTAGCTCTGCTCAGAGCAAAATATTAAAAGTGCGAAACAAAAACCACCGACCAACGCAAGAGGTCGCGTTTCTACCAGAAAGCTCGCCTTCGTGCGTAGCATTCGCAGCCAGCGTTTCCCGGTAAACGTTACGGTTACGTAAGCTGCAGTTGCCGGGAAGCATGGGTCTTTGAACGCTGTCGCGTTCGTCTCTCTAAAGGCCAAGCTTAAGCGTCCTCAAAATTTTTGTATTACAGACAGCTTCAATGGCATCCTTTGGCTGAGAATGTAGCCTGTTAGACGCTGCTGTCAAGAAATTATGCATCAACGTAAGTTTTTGCTTGCATCGTTAAAATAAGGAACAGTCCTTTTTATTTGTTCAAGACAGCCTTGGCTCAGACCGCATTCAGAAATCATGACCTGTAAATGACTAGCGAGGTCTCTGATGCATGACTATGTTTTTCAAAACATTACCTTTGCTGCGTTAGTTGCCATTATATTGCCTCTAGCTATATGATGCTATAATAGAGGGGATTTTCGCTACTGCTTCACCTACGCTGTTTTTGTCTATGTGTTAATTTATGAAAGTGTTGCAATTTATTGGTAAATACTAGAGAATGCGTCAACATTGCGTCAAAGTTCAAAGAGCTGCGACGTAAAGGTGATTCATGACTTAAACCGTGTTCACCAGGTTGCAAAATCTCGTTCAGTATCTCACTAGACGCACGCCCTGCCTTTTCGAGGATCGAAGTGCAACTGACAGTTGTTCGGAGCAGATCACAGTGAGTGTTTACATATATATGCATAATCTTTGAGTGTTCTCTACCCCTTACTATATATATATATATATATATATATATATATAAACGAGAAGAAAGGGGTTAGCCAAGGGGCCCGATTTTATTAGTCATATCATAAGAAGCCAACAAATACTGACACCAAGGACAACGGAGGGGAAATTACTTGTACTTAATAAATGAAGTAAAGAAATGATAAATTAATGGAAGTGAAAGTGGACGAAAAAACAACTTGCGCAGGTGGGAACCGAACCCACAACCTTCGAATTTCGCGTGCGATACTCTACCAATTGAGCTACTGCGGCGCCGTTTCCCCATCCACTTTCTTGAGTATTTATGTGTCCTAGCAAAACCCTGGGAGTGTTAGCCAGCGCCACCACTCACAGGCCTTGGCGGCGGGCGGACGTGGAACGTCCTTTTTGCCGCAGGCGTCATGAGAACGTGATCTTTTTGGATGAAAGCAACTGGTCAATAAACCCACACATGCTACCCGACGGCATCAGTGTTGCCGGATTCGAGACGCTCGTTATGTAATAAACGAGAAGAAAGGGGTTAATCAAGGGGGGCTCAATTTTTATTAGTCATATCATAAGAAGCCAACAAACACTGACACCAAGGACAACATAGTGGAAATTTCTTGTACTTTATATATATATATATATATATATATATATATATATATATATATATATATATATATATATATATATATATATATATATATATATATATATATATATATATATATATATATATATATATATATATATATACATGTATAGTTCACTAGCCCCTACAAGGCTCGTGTAAGGGGGAGAGTACAGTCAAAGATTATAATATAGAATAATTAGAATACATAGGTGCAGTCAAGTCCGATTTATGGCTTTTTGTCTGTGCCCCTGCTATCTGTACGTTGTATAGATACACATAAAGTTCAACGTTCAACACATATACAACAGATACAGTTTGTTAAGAACGGCCCGCTGAGGTGCAAGTTTAGCCAGCCTGTTGCGACAGCGGCGTCTACTTTTCCTGGAAAGCAACCGTCATCCTCTAGCCAAACAGCGTCACTAAGACTACTGTGTACAAAGGAGAATGCGCCGCGTCCGCCATTCTCCATCGCGGCACGACTGGAGATCCCCAAACAAAGCTTACAATAGATGAAGCGTCCCTGTACACAAACTCACCACAAGCAGACGGCATTGACGCAGCAGCCAACGCTTACATGAAAAAAAAAAGACGCCTTTTAGTTGAGACGAGGATACGCTGCCAACAGTACTGGGCTTAGTAATAGGGTGCAATAAATTCGAATTTGACGAGAAACGCTTTCTCCAGATCAGCGCCACCGCAATGGGAACGAAGATGGCTCTGGATTATGCGAATATACTTATGGCATCGCTTGAAGAATCTTTCTTGCGACGAGAAATTTGCAGTCGGTCTTCTGCAAAAGGTTCTTAGACGATATATCGTTTATTTGGCACCACGAAGAAAGTCCCCTTAGATTTGCAGTAGATAATAATTTAGTTCACTCATCAATATCTTTCACACACAGCTATTCTAAATCAGCTGTAAACTTTCTTGATGTCACTGTACAACTTAAAGATAATCGCATATTCACAACCTTACATAAGAAGCCCGCAGATCCCCACCAATCTCTTCATTTCAAAAACAGCCACGCACAGTATTGACAGAAAGCTATTCACAAGCCCCCCGATACCGCTGCATCTGCTCTGACGAGAGAGATGTCAAAACTCGCGCAAAGGAACTCAAAACGGCCGTGGTAGCGAAGGAATACCCCGAAAGTATTGTCGGTGATGCTATAAGTGTCACCAAGCCTCACACAGAAATCTCATTTTGACTGGCGCAAATCCGCTCTATCCGAAAAATTAAACCAACCTTGTGCTCACTTACTCCTCTACATTACCGTCCGTCAACATCCTAGCCAAGCACTTCAATATTATTGAGCGGAACACATCATCTGTCTACAATTATTACAGTCACCCCAAGTTGTCTGTTGCCGGGGAAGGAACCTAAGAGATATCCTCGTAACAGCTAGAAGACCCACAGTTCAAAACATGGAATCAGATTGCAAACCTTATGGTAAACAACGCTGCAAGGTCTGCAAGCATATGGCTTCAACCTGCCTTGCTGGGGCTACTTCCTTTGATTTTAACGCGACAGCATAGAGAAAAATTCAACGAGAGCGGTCACTCCCATAGAGCCCAGCGGCCGAACTGGCTGTGGCGCACCAAGCGGATGCGATTAACACCTTCCGCTTTCGGTTTTGGCGCGCGCGTTTTGAACGCCAGCTGGTGCACGCCACGCCGGCTCCGCTGATCGGCGCAGAATTTTTTTTTTTCGCTTCTACTGCTGAACGATGAGCGGCCTTGGCGCAGGATCGTTTTATTATTTAGTAAAAATTATTGCGAAAGATCTTTATAAGCCTCCACCGTATCTGTGCCATATGCAATTTCATAAACGCAAGACGTCTTCTGAAATGATGAAATGTTTATTTTGCTCTCTATATACAAATGCTCGTTCAAGCCTTTTTGTGCATCCATCCAAACTTGTGTCACCAGGTAAGCAGCAGTCGCTACTGTACGAAACTCTACCGGAAGTCATCAGCTGCAAAAAAAAAGAGTAAATTACACGCATGTATCATTTTGGAATATTGACCTAACAGGAATTCTGCGTGAAGAGGCGAAACGTGCGAAAGTGGTGAATGGGGGGGGGGCATTACAGATAAATTCAGTGATACGTAGATTTCGTAGCAAATAGACTCCTCCTAAACAATGCGATGAAATATGAAGAAAACATCTGATATACAAGCACCCCTCCCTTCCCGCGGGCATTATTTCCTACGGTTTAAGAGCACGAATACAGGGTTTACTGCACGTTTCCAAAACAACTTGGCCTCAGTCGACGCGATGGTACTCCAAGTGCACAGAGGTGGCCACAACACAAGCTCTCAGCCCGACCATGTTACACGCTCGCAGAATGCCTTCTAGTGGCACTGAATACAAATTCGTGAGTGCAAAGCCTCTGTTCCGTCGCTCAGAATACAGAATTGTCAAGTTCTTGGTTTCTGATCTCCTCGGCGTTAGATAACGTGTCCCGCCGGCGCAAGATACACACTCCCGTGTTATGTTATGTTACACACTCCCGTGTATTGCCACTCCCGTGGCAATACACTCTAAAACAAGTTTACACCCTTTGTGGTGTATATCGGCCACACCACAATAATCGTCATTTGCCTTGCTTTCATTTCCTTTTTTAAAACGCCGCGCCCGCTACTTTCCTGTCGGCAATGCTATGTCATGCTCATAACGCGCATGCCGTTCGTTACTGGGAAGTACTGGGCTCGCAGCGTTGAAGAAAGGAAATTCGGACAAAGCAGATGACGTTTATCGTTGTGTGGAAAGATAAGACTCAAAGGCTGCAAACTTTTCTTAGAGTGTAGCTCGTCGCGTTTTCGACAAGTGCGAGTACCGAAAGAAGGGATATGCTGTTGCAGGGTCATAAGAAACGTCACAAACTTGGCCCACTAAAATTCAGTACACGCCAGACTGTCAGCACGGCCGGCTTGCTTTTTTGCTTACTGCTTCACAACGCCAGGCGCGGCGAGCATGCCTCAAGAGTATCCCAGAAAAGTACTAAATTAATTGCAATAATTTTGGGAGTCCGAGAATGCGTCACGAACTTATCGCAGTAAGATTCAGCACACGCGAAACTGCGGTCGAGCTGCATTTCGCTAACTCCGTCACATAGCCGGGTATGGCAAGCGTGCCCAAAAATACCAAAATAAGTTACAGTGATGTTGGGACTCGTAGAAAGCGTCACAAAAATCTCCCAGCACAAGTCATTAACTCAAACTAACTACGCCACAATGGCTGAGTTATTTTTCGCTAACGGGGTCACTAGCCTTGGTTACGTGCTGTAAGCCTAAAATTGCTCGAAATGCATCGCAGACTGTCAAACAAAATTTCTCACCTTGCTGTAGTCCATGTAGTGCAGTGGCGCCGTGTCGGAATGCAGAATGAAGGCAAGAATACGCCGGGAGCCCAGAAAACTGGCTACATCCAAAAGAGACGGGTCGCCGAACAGACGAACTTCACATGCGCCGCCGGCCTCGCTCGCTTCGGTGGCACGTATGGCGCACGACGCATCAGATGGCGCGCTTGGCATACCGCTTGCTTGTTGATAGGGAACGGAAGAAAAATAGGTCGCGAAGTCGTGACCTCACGAAGAATGCACCGCGAACAAGCCCGTTACCAATGAGTAAGCTATTTAGTCCTCGGGTTTTCTTTCTTCTTTCCCCCCCCCCCCCATTCTTCTTTAAGCATTGTACTTAATTTGACCAGGACACCACAATATGGGCTAGCGTTTTCGTCGCACTTGTAAAAGCACGTGCCCTAGGGACCATGTAAGCGACATGTACACTGCCAATGACGAGGGGAGTCACCAATGCTACGCGAATAACGCCATCACCAAGGAGTAAGTTGTTTGGCCCTCGCCTCTCTCCCTCATGCGTTTCCCTTTTACTTAATTTTTCTCGTCCTTGTTTTCCCCTCTGTCTTCCCCCTCGCTCGCTCACTTTCTTTTTCCGGTCTTTTTGTTCGTTTTGCCTGTTTTAGTTTCTGCTGTCATATATGAAGAGAATGTGGCGAAAATTTCCTGTATCCCTCGAAAAAGTTTGGTCGACCAACCGAAACTGTTGTGCAAATTAACCATATATAGATAACGGCGAAGTTGTGAATCTTGTCTTTCTAAATACGCTTGACCCATTCTAAGATGCAATTGCTGATGTACAGATTCTCCCACATTACTTGAGCCGAAGTTTTAAAAATGAAAGGCACTCCGGACGCGCGTTGAAACGAATGCAGAACGTTGGCACTGGCCTAGAGTTAAGGCATTCCTTTTAAATTTTCCCCTTAACTAATGGATTACTTATGTTATGACCCCACACTTGCAGAGCACCTTAACAAACCTCTCAATAATATTTTTCAAACACGATATATCTCTCGTGGTCCTTTTTTTCTGTGTTCCAAAGGAAGCCCGTGAAATATGAAAGAAAAATACCACGTGATGGCGCGCTTGCGCACTCTTATTGTGCTGCTCTGAATCGTTCGATGGATGAACAAGGCCCGCTGCAGCCAGACTGGGCCGCGACAGGGCGTTACGCCTAGTGTAGGCATCTGGGCAAGCGGCTCTATTCGCATGACGGCGCAGATGCATGCAGCTGGCCGAATGGTGCCAGCTGCTCAGTAACTATAGGCAAGTGCCAACATTATCCATTCGGTTCAACTCGCGTCCGGAGTGCATTTCATTCTTAAAACATTGGCTCAAGTTATGTGCGACAAACTTGAGCCAAAAGGTGCTCAACTTCATGGGTATATGTATATAGCGAGTGGTGGCACTGGCTAACACTTCCAGGGTTAGCATTCATAGTAACTCAGAAATACCCGAGAAAGTGGATGTGAGAACGGTGCCGCGGTAGCTCAATTGGTAGAGCATCACACGGGTAATGCGAAGACGTGGGATCGCTCCCCGGCTGCGGCAGGTTCTTTTTTCATCCACCTTCATTTCCATTAAAGTATAATTTCTTGTACTCAATTATTAAGTATAAGTAATTTCCCCTGTATTGTCTTTGGCTTCTTGTGATAGTATCAAAATATCGGGCACCTTGGTTTACACCCTTTCGTCTCGTTCATGTGTATATATATGTGTGTGGGTGCGCATACATAACACACACCCCATGTGACAAGCTCCCCACATGTCATGCACATAACCTTTTATCACATTGCCAGTCCTAATGCTAACGTGCTAGTTAAAAAATTGGCCTGGAATATTGCTGCATGTATCATTCCTTGCACGATTCAGAACCTTAAGTGGTACGAGTTCATCATGCTGAAACCACTTATAGTTGTATGAAGGTAAGCTTACTCTCTCTGATACAGCAATCATTTTATTGTATTAACGTGTTTCGAAGTGAGTACGCAGACTCAAGGAAAGAGAACCTTTCATTTCATGTTTACCAAGAGTCGCTGCTGGCCTAGCCAAGGATAACTAAAACTGCTGTATTCGTTGCTGTTACTGCCCTGTGCTCCATGTCTCTTCAGCAAAGACACCTTGGTCAAAACTGACTACTGCACGAGTGGCACTCGCAGTAATTAACGCACATGAGGGGCAACCGGGTACGCGCATGTCTCTATTTATTATTTTGTATTGGTAAACTGCCACAAGTGCTCTGCGCTAACCTTCAGGCAATACTGCCGACATAATTATTGTTTGACTGTAAATAAATGTAATGCAAATGAGTGAATTGATTGGCGAATAAAAATATCGGCATTGAAACTCAATTCAGGAATTCCTTTTACGCTCAACCTAAACCTTTATAATGAAACCAATGTCGCAGGCTCTCAGTTTATCTGGGTTGATCAACCATGGGCTAAAGAAACAACAGCAACTACCGGAAGTTCTTTGACCGTAACATGAAAATAAAAATTTGAAGGACGTCGTGAGCGAAAAAGAAAAACGACAGCCTGGAAGCACCCTCACGCTCGAGACCGTCTATCTCGCTCTCTCGATCAACTACCTTATAAAGTTCTTCGTGCTGATGTCACCTAAAAATCTCTAGCAGCTGAAATGTTTGACTCTCCGACATAAGGCTATATGATTCTATTCAAAAGCCCAGATTTCCGTAGCTCTGCAATGTGTTAACAGCAAACCTTTTGTGCACCTTCTGTGTCCTCCAGTGATGTTTGCTTTGGGTGCCGGCTTCGCTTGAATATTTGTGTTGACTGCCCATTTGTGCCAGTGCAGCATTGCATGTGCAACCAGTGCCAGTTTTCAAGGCATTAGACTCCTTTAGCACGTGCAGTCAGTAAGCGCTTGCCTCTTTGTTTAATGGGACACTAAAGGTAGATGAGAAGTCGACGTGGGGTGTTATAATCAGAAATCAGAAACTTCGCAGCGCTTGTTCTGTGTCATGAAAAGACGCTAGTTCACGAGAAAATTGCATCTGAAGGGTCAGCATACCTCTTTGCTGATTGCAAATCATCGGCCCCCGAATGGGGAGTGGTGACGTTGCATATGCCGTCAGCGCACTTTACTGTCGTCCGTGAGGAAATGGCGCTCGACAGACGGCGCTACCATTTTCTGCTCAAAACGCAAGCGCGCGGTCATGGAAAACCACGCCACGACAGATCCTTCGCCTAAACAGCAGGAGGATGCGAACAAAGTAATCACAGCCCTTAGACGCGAACTAGAACTCGCCCGCGTCAGACAGAGCGAGCTAGAACGCCAGGTAGCCGAGCTCACGAAGGCAGTTAGGGACCAGAGACCGAGCAGCCCTCCACAGCCGCAACCCGACCTAACCCAACCGCCGCACTCGTCGCAGGCAAGCAACGAGAACTTTACCACATTTAAAGCCGAAATGCAGGAGATGATGCAACAGATGCAACAGATGATTCAACAAACAACACAACAAACGCAAGTGCAAATAACGAAATTACGCAGCTCGATCCGCCACAAAAATTCACCGAAAACATCAGAGAGAAGCCATACCACCGTCCCGCACAGACAGGCCTCGCCAACGCGACCACGACTAACACAGAAGCTTAACATGGCCAGGAAAACCTTAAGCAAACAAGGAAATCTAGACACATGGCAATGGAACTGCAGAGGCTACCGAAGGAAGTAGGGCCTACTTCAACAATATATTCACACACAGCAAACCCCACCCGACATTATTGCGCTTCAGGATCCTAACCGACTCCGAAACAGCGTGCAGAAACTACATGTTCGGCAGAATAGGTCACAGAGCGCTCCGCATACTCCGCTCTGAAGATCCCCACACACAATATCCAGAAAAAGAACAACCAATTAGACACACGATAATGTGGACGCCGGGTCACATGGACGTGGAAGGCAACCGTGAGGTCGACATGGTAGCTCGAGGATACACTGCATACTGAGCACCCTCCGCCAGTAACCCCGAGGAAACCGAGCCAGTCCCCAGAGAATACTCGGCTATCCTGAACCACTATAAGGGCAGCAGAAAGCGATACCCCTCGCCGCATAGCTCTCTCGCTAGAGAGGACTCCGTAGCTTGGAGGCTGCTACAGACGGGTGCGTATCCGAACTTAAACACCTTCAGCAAAATACAACCCACACAGTACACTGACAAATGCCCATGGTGCCAGGAAACACCCACGCTCTACCATATAACGTGTGCCTGCCAGAATACAAATACAGCACCAATAATACCAAATCCGAGTGCGGAGCAATGGGAAGGAATGCTCTCCAGTGACCGTCAGGACGTCCAACTAGGGCTGATCCAACGGGTCCAGCTGGCAGCGGCATCCAGCGGAGCCCTGGACTAGGGGCAGACGGCCATTGCCATGAAGATGGAAGACACCATCTGACTCCGCGAAATCCATAAAACTTTCTAGAGCTCAATAAACGTTCTTGCTCCTCCTCCTCCTCCTTGTATTCACGGCTGCAGCTGCTCTTGCTCAAGTGGGGTGGACAGTTCGGGAATACTGCGACTTCGCGTGGACGTGGCATTCTCTGCTAATTGCAGATAGTGTGAGTTTCGCGAGCCAGAAAAAACCAGCGCAGCACTGCGCGATAACGCAACTACAGAAACGCGAAAGCGCTGGCGGCGCGGAGTGAAGAAAGCGAAACCACTCGAACACCCATGTTGCTTTCAATGGTAACGCCGATGAGTTCTTTCTGCTAAAAAAAATCCAATAGAACTGAAAAAGCCGCACTTTCTTTCGTCGTATAATGCACTCCAATGATCTTTTTATTACGAGTAGTTGAGTACTACTGAGATAATTATAATGAGGAGTGCCTCCGTCACAGGCTAGTACTTGATTGTCCCGAGTTAATGTCATTGTACTGCGTTTACCTCGACTACTCGATTATTAAAGCTCTGCTCGCCATATTACTAATCACTTAGACGTTCTTGAGCACAAATATATTAATTTAGCTTGACTTATTATTTGCCTTCAGTGTCCCTTTAACTCATTTTGCATGTCGATAGATAGAGAAAGCGAGATAAAGATAAAGAACGGATGAAAGAAAGACAGAGAGGTCACGTGCAGCTAACCATATAGTTGCAACTGTATACAGGGGAAAAGCTATGCGCACGGTTTATGGGACTGCTTACCTAAGCAGCGTATCGGTGCTTCCGTGCTTAGAAGTAAAAGAAGAGAGAACATATCCATTCGCGTGTCCTGAGCAAAGCTATCGATGGGCACACTCCGGCAAACAAACACCCCTTAACACTAAATCTACCATGCAGCAGCCGAATACCTATGAAATCCATAATGGCTATGCCCTGACCTAGGACGTGATGACAATGTGACGTCATTGCGGCGCCTTCAGGCCATGGACTACGACAACAGTAAAAAACTGGACAAATCCAGCATGGAAGCCAACCCGCATGGAGGCATGGAGGCAATCCCGCAGAGGCAACGCAGTGCTATGACGATTCAACCTATAAAACAATGGGCGCCTACTCAATGTGCCGCAGAAGCGCTCGACTGAACACATCCTGGTGGTAGGAGTGCCTTGGCGGCAAGAACGTGAGGCACAAGTGCATCGCGCGACACATAAAAGCCTTCAACACTCGCAGACAATGAGCTAGAGCGACGTCAGCGCCAACAGCTTGTGAAAACGTCGCGGTTTCAACCGAAGGGCGAGACATTAGCAGCGATAGCGAGGTATAACGTTGTACTTGTAGTACTTCGACGATATTCGAATATTACGTGAGTGCAACATATTGGCGCAAGGCAACGCGCAAGGAAAGTTCTGCTGGCCCGAAGGAACAGCGGTTCTTAAACAGCTCGTATGAAGAGTAGGTCATCAGGGTTCAGTGCCAACAGCAATAGTATGCTACAACAGCCGTGAAACGTTAGCCTGACGTCATGACGTCTTTGTTCTCGTTAAAAAATACGCCTTTCTCCTTGGAACATACGCAAGAAAGCTAGAGAAGTCGTACAATAAAGTTCTAATATGGTTACCGGTGTCTTTTTGATGCACTTGTCAATATGTATTCTGGTTATGCTCCTTCTTCTGAAGTTATCGTAGATGAGCTGATGATTCCAGGGAAGATGTCGATAAGTACTAAGCATCTTGACAAATGAATTTGGTGATGGCCAAAATGAACTCTTCTTCTTTTTCTGTTTCTAATAATCTGTTTTTTAGATATTACCAGACAATTATCTGTACACTGAACGCAAATCTTTATCTTACCTGTTTGGCTGTTTGCATGCTCTGTCGCTGCATGTCATCAGCATTCAGGAGCCCATTGGAGTCCAGTGTTCCTTGCTGCTTAACGCCCTCGTAGAAGTCGTGTATAAAATACAATATAAACACCTGCACCAAAAACAGAAAGATGAAAATAGAAAACAAAAACAAAACAAAAGCAGGATAAGCCCTAATGTGACGGCTCTTCTAACGAATTGCAGGCAGCCAAAAAGTGGTCATGGAAATGAGCGGAATTTTTCAGCAGCTACATATCAAATATCGCGCACAGTTATGATGTCGAAACTCGCAGTGGTGGTACATTTTTGATTGTGTCGACGTCGTAACATTTGAAGCCAAATGTGATAATTATGACTTATGCAGTTTATTGGCGCGTGGACCACATATGGCCAAAGAGCGCCAAGGGGCCAAACATCGGAGGTACGAACAACTGTCGGCAGATGTTGCAGGCGCATTTCTGAAGCCGACGTTAAAGAGAGAGATAGAGAGATAGAGGATGAAGCATTTATTTAAATTTAGAAAAGTCGCAAGGTCCTTCTAGGGGCCCTGGGCGTCGGTAGAGTCCTCAGACCAAGAACCCACGAGCCGCGGCAGTCTGGCGCGCCCTCCCGACAAGATTGATCCGGTCTCCGAGAATTGACGCTACAGACAGCGAGACTTCACACTGTTTTGTGGCGGGGTGTAGGATTGTAGGGTTGTCGCTCGTGAGCTGTCACGCCTAAGTGGCACATTATCGCGCGGCCGCAGCACTGCCATCTGGACCTTATTGCGGATACCATGTGGGGGCACACTGCGTGGTGTCGTGTGCGGTGCGGAAAAGTGTTTGTCTGGAGCTGCTTCCACGAAAGTGCTTCGGCGCGCGCTAGGGAATCACGCAGTGGGGGACATTTCCTGCGCTCTAGTCAGTAGTGGTCAAGTGTGTCTTGAAATCATTTTTTGTAATTGGTTACGAACTGTCCCTGAGACGTGTTTGCTTCACTGTGAGGCTCCGCGAGTGTGCGCTCGAGCCGATGCGCAGGCCTTCTGGTATATACCCAGTGAGAGTTTCACGTCCGGGTGTCCATACTGTTCTGGCCGTTTAAGGAAATGTAGGAGTATTTGAAACGGACGTTGCCATTCCCAAAATTCTACCGGCAGCGTAGTTACCACATGCCTCTGGAGACATCCCTATATAAGGTTAACCTGCTTCTTATGCTAGACTCTGGGGAGTTACGTGCCGAACAACACGACGTTATTATAAGGCACACCGTACCGCGGGACTCGTAAGTAATAGTCACCCACCAAGTTTTCAATACCCTATACTGAAAGCTAAGTACAAGAGCATTTCTGCATTTCAGCCTCGTCTAAAACCAGCCTGCGCGTCTGGGAGTGTGCCCCTGAGCTCCAATTCAGCAGCGCAACTCCTTAGCCACTGGGCTATTACGATGGGTGCTTATCCGTTTCTCCGCGTTCCATGCCAGTGTGTTACTTTCATTTCATTTCACTTATTTCATTTCATTTATTTCATATCATTTATTATAGCAATACAAAGGACCCAGGGAAGAGGTAAACACGGGGAAGGCGGGAGATGGAAATTCAAGACGATGAGCAAAATGAGAACCAGGCGAAAGCAGGAACCAAGACAAGTCCCATTTGTCGAAACGTTGGCTCCTGCTTTCACCTAGTTCTCGTTTTGCTCATCGTCCAGGAAGGGGGTATTATATGACAGTTGGCTGACTTGAATAAAACAGTGATTCGAGAGCAGCCTTGAATTGATGTGGGTCGGAGTGGTGCGTGGTGGTGGCAGGCAGACTGTTACAATCCCTTGCGGTTTTCCCAAAAAAGTGAGCGTAGATGGGAGGTCATCTGCGCCAGGGGACAATACATGGCTTTTCTGGCGCTTTTTGCGACTGGACTGGTGATGAGCTGGTAATATAACTGAAATTTGAAGTGGCGAATGATAGACATTGTTCCTCATTAACACAGCACGAGGGTATAAATCACAACGGCCACTTTATGTGCCATGACCTCTAACACAATGATAGGTACGCAGGCACAAAAAACTTGGATGACGCTTAAGCTTCGCCTTCAAGAGTGGAACGCGATAGCGTTATCGCACCCCGTTCGCACTGCCAACTCATTCGCTCGGCATGCTCTTGATTCACACAAGAACGAAACGTGCGCCTGAGCAAGCGGAACGAACCAAACAACTCGGTGTCTCGGAGGGAGAAACGATCTACGCGAGCCAAGCGTCGTGATCGGCACGGACAGCCGGGCCGCGACGCACCATGATGGCGGACGCGATCATGGGGCTGACGCCTGGATGTGATCGTCCTCTATCTCGCTTGGGAGCACCACGCAGAAACATGACTCCTCGCCAGCAGCACGGCACACATCGCAGGGGACGCTTTCTCACCAGAAGCGCTACGGCGCAGCGATCACGTCAGAGGCGTCCCGCATCGGACGCTGTACCTAGGAATCGCGCTGTGAGCGGAAAGAGGAGCCGCGTCGGCTAAACACGAGGGTTCGAGTAGAAACGGTCGAGTGGTGCTCCACCTGTCGGGACAGCACTGTACATTGCGAAGAAGAGGTCTTCTGTGTTTATCGCAAGATGGCTCTGCGTGTGCGCCAAGCGCAGAAGAAATGTAGCGGAAACGTAATTCGCTACGCGTTTAACTGCGACTTCTGTAATTTACATGCTCATAATTACCAATATACACAGCAGTATAACTTTCTACGGCACGTTTCTCAGGCAACACCGCATTCATTAGAGGAGCTTTTGTCCCACCTTGAACCATCAAAGTCATGTCTGAGTGGTAGCGCCTCCGTCTCACACTCCGGATACCCTGGTTCGATTACCACCGAGCCTATCTTGCAAGTCGTTTTTATTTATGAATAGCCTTCGGGGATTTTTCTGCGAAATGAGCTCCTTAATGCTGTCGCGTTGAAATCTAGTTGGCAGAAGCTATATAGTCTGGACAAGCGTATGAGTCAGTTTGGTGGACAAGGAAAGTGAGTTGAAGCAATGGGAGCAATCATCGAATATACTGCAGAAGGATGATTAAGTAGCGCATAACTTTGACCACCTTCTTTCAGGTAAATCCGTAAACGTACTAGCTTAGCTCGGGTGATATAATGAAGCAAATAATTTAGACAGGATTACGTCGTAGCGGGTTTTAAAGTGTGCACGAGAAAGCTAGCCTTGCGTCCTTTTAGGTAGCTAAGAATATTGTTTATAACCTTGTCACTTTTTATAAGTAAGGATAATGTCACGATGCCTCGAGTGGCACTGACCAACCCTCCGAGTGTTGCCCATACATAGATACCGGTGAGTGCAGACATGGGAACAGCCACCATGGTATCATCCTCGGTAGTGCAACGGACCGTAATGAGGAGGTTGCGGGTTCAGCTCCCGCCAACGGTAAGTTCATTTTTCTTCCAGTTTAATATTTCTCTATTAATTTATGCTCCTCACTTTAACCTGTTCGTACCTTCCGATATTCTCTTCTAGGCTTCAGTATATTTCAGCTTCATGTATTTAAGAATGCTGAAGTCACCTGCGAGCCTAGACATCACCTGCGAGCCTAGACAGCAGCGCGATATCTTGGTCGGTTCTATGACAGCTTCCGTTTGGATGCCGAAATACATTACTTTATTGAGGTTTACGCAGTTATGTGGGAGTAGCATTAAATAAACGATAATGTTGAAGATTAGTTCAGCCACAAAGTACAAAAATAACAGCAGTACGTATAACTGACGAATGACGCATGACCTTGACCTCGAATTTGATATCGATGTATGGACCCAATTGACTGCGTTCGCCCGGACTCCGCCATGTCCGATCGCGTGGCCACGCTTTAATTGCTTGCCCCCAGCATTTCTCTACTGTCTTTGTTTAGGGCGACAGCGCACGATGCTGGGACATCACTGCTTCGGCTGCTGCCATCGAGAATGAGTTGGTGAATGAAGCAAATTTTTTGTCATAGCGTCAGAGGTGATCTTTTCTTCAGGACTCCTAATTTTCACCTTGACAAAATGGAGCGAGGACTACCATACGGTGCGCGTGTTAGAAGATAAGGCAGGACTAGGAATTGTTTTGTAAGGCGCAGTTGTGCATACATTACAACCGTGATTTCTGTGAAGATTATTGTGATTTGCTGTTCGCGTTTATTTTTCCCTATTTGCCAGTGTAGTTAAGCCACACTTCATCATGCTCTGTAAAAGTGAAGTGAAACTTTTTGGTGCAATGTCATACGATTCCGTATTCTCTACTTAACCACTCGTGAGTGCGCGCAGTTGCGGTAGACTCGTTTTCAGCGCATTTCTCGTGCAGTACGCTCCCATTTCGAAGTCTGGCATTGGCTTGTAGAAAGGATATGATGTGTTTTGTCAATCGTTTACGTTGATGCTCATGGCGAAACGTTCCGCTTAGCACGCCTTTATCAAAACGACCAGAATTACCTAATTTTCGGCATGCTGTCAAATTACTGCAACTATTTGTTATGCGAAAATGTGAGTATCAGTGATATTGAGTGGAGTGTATCTCAGTGGTGACCCGGAACTAAATACGAGCGCGAACGAATGTGTACTATGCTTGCAGTACTATCTGGTGATCGTATTTTTACTAAAACTTTGCCTTCGATGAAAGATAAACATAAAAAATTTCATTACAGCAGAACCGTGAATAGAGTTGCATGGTGGTCAGATATTTTTTTCCAAGCTTGGGACATATAAAAGCAAGAAATAAAGACTACAGGGACGTAGGGCACGTGACAGGTCGGAAGGTATACGGTCAAGTAGAGTTAGCCAAGCGGCATTCAGGAGTGTTCACGTGTGGAATATCTTTCGTTCCTTGCTTCTGTAGTGTCATCAGAAAACGCTTCGAGCTGACAGTGCACTAACCGGAATGCCGCTTTACCTAGGTATGTGAGTGTACAACCAACAGCTTCGTCAAAATACGTTCAGCTTTTTCATATTGTGGACAGTATTCGGGTGTGCACTAACATGGGAAGTAGCAGGGCTGATGGCGCGAAGTTTTTTGTGTAGCGTTGTCATTTTTTTTAGACGCCAATAACGCCATCATTCTGCACGTTAGCTTCTTGTGAGTGGTTGTTATCATAGAGTGCATTCTGGTGTCAAACTAGCTTTGAGTGATAAAGAATTGGCCGAAATACAATTATTTTGTGCAATATTCCTGTTAGTCGCGGGATCGAATCCCCGCCACGGAGGCCACATTTCGATGGCGGTGAAATGCGAAAACACCCGTGTACTTAGATTTAGGTGCACGTTAAAGAACCCCAGGTGGTCAAAATTTCCGGAGTCCTCCACAACGGCGTGCCTCATAATCAGGAAGTGGCTTTGGCACGTAAAAGCCCATAATTTAATTTTAATTATTGTTCCAGCTAGAGCGGCAATGTGTCAGTGCACAGACGAACGCAGAGTTCACTATGGACCAGATGCAGGACACTGCACCCATCAAGTTATGAGATTTACCGTCCCAAGGCAACTTGCGGACTCTGAGATACACCGTATACTACAGTGTGGAAGCTCCGGATTCATTTCGACAGCATATAGTTGATCCCAATGTAAAAATGCAGAGCAAGCTCTATCTAAGAAAACGCAGCTCACCTACGCTTCACCTGTGGAAGAGTCCGCCCACGGCTAAATTACTTTGCTATGCTAATGCAAAGGCCCTACAGGCTATTTGCAAATGAAAGTTCGTAGTTTCAAGATAAAGCATTGACACGCGCACTTGTTTGTCCTTTTCGGGTGACCGCCTTTCACCGTCTAAAGATGCTATTGTTCATCGCGAGACGTGTATCAGAAGTTTCTCGAATGTTACCGATGGTTCTATCTGCTACCTGTTGTCATCGAGGCAAGTGTAATCTGTTTGTATGTGCGACGAGAATTGTGTAGAACATTGTGGAAGACACGCGGACATCAGCGATTACTCTGTAACCTACGATGACTCATGCATAAATGTTGACGTGCTTGACCGGCAGATGAGATCCCGACGATCGCTGACCGCGCATATTGACCACTATATCTGTGCTCTGAGTCTAACGTGATTTTGTAGGCACGTGTTCACCCAATAAAAGTTAGTTTCCTCATTGACAGATTTCCCGCTGTATTATTCACCGTCACCACTATGTGACACCTGGTGGAGATGCGGATGTGGTCATATACCGAACGCCCCCGCAAAGCCGTGAGCCAAGCCCGAGTCACGAAGACAACTCCAACATCGCCAAGGGCCAGCGATCTAGCCGCAGGCTACGAGGACAACCTCAGGAACACGGACTTTTGCATAGGAAGACTAGGAACTGCATGGCCATGGCAGCAGCCGCACTGACAGCCCCAGTGTCGCGAACACCGATCGTGCTGAAGCAGCCAGGCAACCACCGCTCTCCATTCGAGTACCCCTAGAGCTGGCTGGAGACGTATGAAAGGGCCACTACATTTAACAGCTGGAATGGCGACGACAAGCTGCGCCATGCCTTTTTTCGCATTAGAAGACGCCGCCAGGGTGTGGTTCGAGAACGGAGACGCCACCTTAACGACGTGGAACCTGTTCCGGAGCGGCTGCCGGCTGGCATTCACAGGCGTTGTACGCCGAGTGCGAGCCCAAGCTCTACTAGAAACCCGAGTGCGGCTGCCCTATGAGACCATCGCCATCTTCACGGAGGAGATGGCCCGTCTCATCCGGCACGCCGACCCAGAAATGTTAGAAGAGAAAAAAATTAGCTTCTTGATTCGCTTCAAGCAAGTGCTCTACGCCGAATTGATACGGAACACGCCGAAGACTGTTGCTGAGTTTGTCTTCGAAGCCACAACCATTGAGAAGATGCCCGATATGCGGACAATGGAATATAACCGCCGAAAATACTTAGACGCTCAACTACTCGGCAGCATGGGAGAGACAATCAGAGCTGTCGTTCATTAGGAACTGCAGAAGCTATTTCCAAGGTCGCAACTTAAGTGACATCAATCAACGACATCGTTAAAGAAGAGATTCAGCGATCACTTGGGGTTACTAAGTGCAACCGTCATCGCCACAGCGCCAGCCGGAAGCGATGACATACGCCGCCGTCGGCCGCTGCCAGATTTGCCCTCTGCTCACGCGCCAGGGACCCATGACGCGGCGATTCCGTCGCCAGAAACCACAACCCGCCAACATGTCGGCCTGCGAAACGCCCCAAGGAAGACAAACATTTCGCGCGCCCGCTGACCGGCACCCGCTCTGCTACCAATGCGGAGTAGCCGTCCATGTGTACTGCCGATGCCCATACCACGTCTTGGGACGGCGAGGCTTCGCCGTCAAAGCACCGCGTCCACAGCTTAGGGAGCGCCCTCGCGACATCGCCAACTACTTCACATCCACTGAGTGGAGTTCTCGACGACCGCTTTGTTCGGCATCACCAGGCCGTTACTCGTCACCGCATTGCCGACCATACACTGGCTCAGCTCGGGTGCGTTCCGCAAGTCCATACCCAGAAAACCAAAACCAGCAACCGATGTAGGTGCAGTCATTGTACTTTAAACGCCGAAGATCCTCCGCGGACGACGGCAACACTTCAAGATCTAGCTCGACGATGTATGAACGAGAGAACGCCATCCCGACAAAGCCTCCATGTCAAGAATACGCCGACGAAAGACGACCTGATGACTCGGTGTTTCGGCCACTGGTCGACACGAAGAAGCCATGATTCGACGCCAAGACCTAACTGCACCGCAAGACAAACAAACACCGGCCTCGACGTGCTTCTTGACTGTCCCGCAGTCACCGCCTTAGTGGAGAAAGGAGCCGACTACTTCATAACGAGTGGACCCATCACCGCTCAGTTGAAAGTTAAGACAGCACGGCAAGGCTCTCAAAAGCGCCCCACTGGAGGACACCGAATTACGCCGTTTGGAATGTGCCCGGAAAGAATTACTGTTCATGAGCGGACTTACCCTTCCACCTTCGTTATCCTCGACAGTGTTCACAAGACGTCATTCTCGGCATGGACTTCCTGAGCCAACACGGCGCAATCATCGACCTGGGGTGGCATGAGGAATATTTAATAAGGAAAACAATAACGAATTAAGAACGCGTTCTTATATGTTCCCTAGAGAAGGCCTAGTCAACACAAGAACGCGTTCTTAAACTCGTTATTAAATGTTCGTGCAAGCAACTCCTGAAGACGAAGTCGATAACGCTGTCGGAACATCTAGCAATACCGCCGGAGCGCTCTTGAAGTCACCACGCCGTGAGTGTGCTGGAAGATCAAGTGACCATTCCGCCTCCCTCCAGAATTGTTATTTCCGTCAGCACCAAAACACCCGCAGACGCAGAAGGTGTAATGGAGGGTGATCGAAGTCTACTGCTTGATCGTGAAATTTGAGTCGCAAGAGGGATCACTCGACTGCATAGAGGAAAAGCGAAGGTGGGGCTGACCAACTTCAGCCAGGAGTTCAAGCACGTCAGCTGGGGCACGACGATCGCATACATCGAGGAAATTCTGGAAACCAGCAATGCGTTTTTCCTCTCGGATTCTGCTGCATGTACCACGACGACCACCGTTTCCGAACAACGCGACGTAAATCGAAGTCACCCCATGAGTAAGCAGCAACCACTCAGAAGTCTTCTCCGACGATACAAAGAATGCTTTTCGGTGTCGTCGAGGATTCGACAAATACCGGTAGCAAAGCACCGCATAATAACCGAAGAGTACGCTCGGCCACTCCGTAGGAAGCCTTACCGAGTTTCGATGTGAGGACGTGAAACTATAAGGCAGCAAGTCCATGAAATGATGCGCGATATCATCCAGCCGTAGAAATGTCCGTGGACATTTCCTGTTGTTTTGGTGAAGAAAAAGGACGGAAGCCTACGTTTCTGTGTCGATTATAGTCGACTGAACAAGATCCCGAAGAGGGACGTATACCCCATCGCACGAATAGACGACACATTGGATCTGCTCTGACGCGGAAAATACTTCTCGTCGACGGTTCTTTAGTCTGGCTACTGGCAAACAGAAGTGGGCGTGAGAGATCGCGAAATGACCGCCTTCATCGCACCGGACGGCCTCTGTGAGTTTAAGGTCATGCCATTCGGACTATGTTGGGCGCACTAACGTTCCAGTGCTTGATGGGCACGGTGTTAGCAGGATTGAAGTGGAAGACTTGTCTTGTTTACTTGGATGACGTCGTCGCCTTCGCCGGAAACTTCGACGTTCACATCAGGCGGCTTGCGACAGTACTAGAGGCCGTCAATGCATTAGGGCACACTCTGAAGCCGGAGAAGTGCCGCTTCGCTTGCGATAAACTTCTTTTCTTTGGCCATCTCATTAGCAAAGCTGGAGTCCACGCCGAACCGCAGAAGACAGCTGCCATCGTAAAGTTTCACCAGCCCATTGGCAACAATGCAATGCGTAGATTCCTTGGCATGTGTGCCTACTAGAGGCGCTTTGTCAAAGACTTTTCACGCATCGCGGAGCCGCTGGCACATCTAACTAAATGTAATGTCGAGTTTAAGTGGGAAACGCAGCAGGCCGACGCCTTTCTGTTACTCAAACGACGCATGCAGTCACCACCGGTACTTGCGCACTTCAACGAGGACGCCGACACAGTAATCCACTGACGCCAATCACCTAGGTCTTGGTGCCGCCCTCGTCTAGAGGAAAGATGGACATGAACGGGGGACAGGTTACGCTAGCCGGTTGCTGTCAATTGTGGAAGGCAATTATTGGACGACCGAAAAGGAATGCCTCGGCATCATTTCGGCTACAGCAAAATTTCTCCCTTACCTATAGCAGGTCATATCGATAATCGTCATCTCTCTTGCTTGCGTTTCCTTTCTTGAAAACGCTGCCTTCCCGCCTTTCCTGTTGAGAATTTTCTGTCATGTTGATAATACACATGCCGTGCGTGACTTGGAAGTGCCACACTCTTAGCGTTAAAGAAAGGAGACTAAAAATTTCTGCGTGGGGGAAGAGGGGCTGAAGCCCCATAGGCCTCTCGCCCCCCACCCCCCCCTTTAGGTATACGCCCCTGGTTATCGGCTCTTATGTGCACAATGGCTGCCGAAGATTTTGAACTACCGCTAGCAGAAGACGGAGAAGTTTGGCGCTGCCTGGACTCATCTGGTCCGGTATCACAATGTAGGTGACGACTTCTTGTCTACAATTGCGATGGGGAACGAGTCATGGTGCCCCTACTACGAGACTACTAAACGTTTCCACCGGAGACGTGTTGTTGACTTTCTCTTCGATTGTCAGGGGCAATTGCAGATTGAATTTGCCAAACCTGGAGAGACTATCGATCGTTTCCGATATTGTGAAATGCCGGACCGGTTGTGTGTCGCAATCAAGAACAAACGATGTGAAAATCTTACACATGGGGTCATCTTGCTCTACGAAAATGCCCGTCCCCACGTCGCCGATGTGGCTAAAACAAGGCTGGCAATATGCAATGGGAAACGCTGCAACATCCGTCATACATCATAGACACGTAGTCTTGCGACTTCCACATCTTGGGGCAATTGAAGAAAAAGCTCAAGGGAACTAGATTCATGTCGGACGATTACGTGAAAATCAGTTGCCTATTTTTGAAGCAGCAAACCAAGGAGTTTTATGAAACTGGAATCCCGCTACTCGTTTGTCAGTGGGAGAATTGTCTAAATTGTTATGGAGACTACCTTTAATAAAACACCCCATTTGTCATATATTCGCAGTAGCTCACTCTCATTTGACTCGACCTCGCATATATTGCAGAACTCCTCCTTTCTTTATATGTTCTCTTTTTATGGCTACAATTGCGGTGCAGTTACAATACATGACCGCTTACACAGGCTCCTGCGCAATACATTGCAACAAAGAACAGCGTCATTGAGATTCTTAACTGACGGTTGCAGTTGTACAAAAACGTAAACAACGTTCTTTATTGACAAAGTTCCATTAAAATAGTTGTCCTTAATTTGTTTATTTCATGGCCTTTACATTTTCCATATCAGCGGCATGCACTGTCTTGCTGGTTTCAAACTGATATAGTTCTAAAGTTCGTGTGACATTCTTTACTTATTAAATAGAGAAAAAACATAGAAGCATTGATATCAGTTATTTCGGGTACAATTTCTGGGACAAACGAGTATATACTTTCATGGAAAAATACAGATTTTACTAGTCTTCACAGTGCGTAGGCTTCAAGAATTCGTTTGCATAATCTTTGGCAATGGCAATGCAGTTATTATTCGTGTATTTGATCCTTTGACAAATTCATAATTAGGAGGCCAAGCTGGAACGTGAGCCCTCCCTCTCCCTTTCCCCCCGAATGAAATTTCTGGCTACCCCAGTGATGTCCGCAGTAGAGATTAATAAGAGGCGATTGGAGCTTCGGTGGCAAAAAAGCAGGGAGACCAGAAAGGGGTTGTACAAAAACGAACTTTGCAATAGTGGTTGAGGAAGTTTGAAGCTGCAATTTTTTTATAAAAGACAAACAAAAAATGTCGAAGCCACATAGGACAGTAGGAAAAATTTAAAAAAAGGGCTTGGTGTTACAACATAACTCCCAGTTTCAATTGGGACGCTCGTAGCATCCATCCATACAGGGATAATTTTGTACACATGAACAAAGGAGGATGAGAACATATTTTGACGAACATAAAGGAGGAGAGGTCGGCCAGGAAAGCGTATCTCTCACCTGCAATTTCTCACCGTGCCAAGGGAAACCAGGATACTCAATGAAAGAGAAAGTTTGATGGTAGGTGACTATGATGTATTACAATGAGGGTAAAAACACGTTGTCTGATACGTAGATGTGAGCTAGAATTCACTACGCGCACTACACGCAATACATTCCGTCGACAGCACATCTCACACAGCACTCACGCGAAACACGTCGTACGAACGGGCCTCCAAGCCCGTCTCACGCAGGGAGTTCAGGAGTGATGTTAAGGCACGTTAGGCTTAGTGAACCTGTCTTCACGTAGCCAAAATGTTCTCTCCCGATACGGGAGAAAGGGTGAATAGTAAACTTAAGTGCCCTTTGTGGGCACATGTAGGCAAATACCTGATATTTACTAAGCCGCAGGAAAGCTGTCACAGTAGCTTATGGGAAAAGCACCGTGTACATAATGCAAATGGCTTCATCTCTCTTCAGCGGAGATCTGTCTTTTCTCCCGCTTTCATTCTCTTTTACTGTTGATACTTTTTCTGCAACAGTGAATTTTCCCAAGGCGCAAATCGGCTCCGTTTTCTGTTGGCTTCATGTGCTTTAGATTTTTATAGCAATAGAAAATGGTCCAGGAAGCAGGTAAGAATATTTCGCGTTGAATGGGCTTCGCAGAGCCTGTTCTTTCACGACTGGTGGCGAATGCGGCTGACACACTGGTACTACGGTGTCGCAGTTACCGTACTCCTGCTTCCTAATATTTTTCCCCGTGGCTTACTTGCGCAGGATAAGTCTTTTTGTTCTCTGCTGGTGCTTAGGCACGTTGTACCTTGCGCCCGCTTGCACCTAGCACGGTTCAGCTAAATGTCGTGACATAGTTTAGCTGCTGTCTGTAGAAAACACTATGTCTGCAGACTTGGGGACGAGCAATATTTACCGCGGTTAGGACTCACCTTAAAGATGGTCATCATAGCAGTTACCGATACCATGAACAGTAACCAACGTATCTGCAAGAGAAAAACACCGCGCAACGTCAACTTGTGAGCATTGATCTTGGTCATTTGATTTTCTTATTCACGCCAGTATTTTTTTTCTACAAGCGTCATACCTCCTGCGCGGCTTAGTGCTAATATGATAAAATTTTCTTTTATTTCTAGCTACTAGTCGCGCTGATTGGAGAATAATTGCAAAAGTGCTTTTGTATCGTGAACATGATGATCTCCTTCTTTCGCTAACTTTCAAGGCTGAGTAGGCAAAAAAGTGATTTAAAATGCAAATTATTTCGTTGAAGCAATACACGCTAGATGTCACGAATACCTACGCGCAAAAACACAAACAGATCTGCAATTGTCGCAATGATGTATGACATCATTACAGGGTGAATGGCCAGGCTTGATTGGTCCAAACGCTGTTCATAATTAAGAGGAAGCTTTTCCTCGAAGCCAAATTCGACACTGCCTAGCCAAACACATGCAACACGCATAAATGTTTTTCTGAGATAATTATTTGGTCGATTTTAATAAAACGTATTTGTTGCTTTTGGTGGACAATGTGATTGTCGCAACTTTTTGAAGCAGAATTTTGATTTATCGTCGAAAGTTTTTTACAAACATTACGTTAAAATCGGTAACAAAAAAAGCAAAATAGCAGCACGAAGATTACAGAGCCCGATCTCTGCGCCAAGAAAAGATAGCTCCGTTCTCTCAACTACTTCAGTTAGAACATGCGAGGCGAATTAATTTCCTATCTGATTTGATATGTTGCGGAATCTTGTTAGAAGGTTTACAAAGGTTTCCAGAAGTTCGACTCAGAAATAGTGGTGTATTTGAGAGCCATGTATAACACATCGCTGCCTTAGAGTCGTGGGGTTTCCTTGCCGTCTCACGTCACCTCCCCCCTCTCTTATATGGTAACTGCCTCTTCTCTTCTCCTCTCTACAGTTCTATCTTCATCCTCTCCTGCCTCGCACGTTAGTAGAAAGGGAAGCGCTGCAGTTTCTGCAATGCTTCTCAGGGGAGTGACAGATAATTACAGCTATCAAGCGGCTAATGTGACGACGGCCAGGGAGCTCCAGAGGGCATTGTGCACATTCGACGCGGAGGGATGAAAACGAGTTTCTCCCGTCGCCTTTCCTTTCTTTCTCGCGCCTGTCATGTATATACGCGCTCCGAACCTCCCTCCGACGCAGTGTGCACGAGAATAGCAGCCACAGCAGCCAACAGTAGCAGCAGCAGCAGTGGGAAAGTCCAAGGAAGAGGCTAAGAAAGCTTCGCTTTAAAAGTGACTTGGCGCATTCAATTCGTTCATAAAGTGCCGCAACAATCGTCATTACTGTGCCAGCGCAAAAGCAAGCCTAAACTCTGCAGAACGCATAGGCACAGTCTTGGTCAAAAAGCTTGAACACGATGTGAACGGCCGGGGAGCGGCTGCGCGCCGCTATCGCGACGTGCGCCGCTGCTCGTTTGCGCCGAGGATGAAAGAAGGCGAGAGAAGCATGTCTCTCACTCTCAATCGTCGTTTGATTACAGCTGCTCCCGGCCGTCCACAGCGCATTCAAGGTTTTTGACCGGGACTGTACCTCAGCTACCGCACTGCTATCAGCGGAGTATATTTTTGAGATTTTCAGTAGGTTTTCTAAGCTTACCCCGTCCTGCTCGGTGTCTCTTGGACAATCTCCCATAAGAAACTGTAAAGGCAACGGGTCGCGCGAGCTCAGAATGCACATTCGAGAAAAGCTCTGCGTCGAAGCTCTCAGTGAATTTTAGTCGTAAATAAAAACCTTAGATGTGCTAAAGGCATCGCTGAATGATGGAGGAAAAACAACTACAACGGAAATGATGCGACGGCTTTCAATCCTTCTAGTCAATGTGACCGCTATTCTAGATGTGCGCGTTAAAACTTGGTTTTACCTTCTCACAAAAAAAGGAGCTTTGATGCAGTAAATGCAGATCAAAAGCTGTCGACAATTAAGATGTAATCCGCGAGAGCAAATAAATGCACTTGCATGGGTGTTTCCAAAGATGAGTGAGGAAAGACAGCCATGCAAGTTCAGCAAGAAGAACCAGCTGAAAAAAACATTAAGGGCAACAGAATTGCTAAAAAAAAAAACAAGCTGCTCAACAGTGAATCCAAACTTTCACGTGAAAAGATTGGAAACGGCCGTCTATTTCATGGGTGTGCGAGTCGACAGCACCATGCAGAATTGGCAGAGTTCGAAATCAAAGAAAAAATAACGAATGATACTCAGATTAAAATGCAATTTCTGCATCTGCCCAAGGCGATCGACCTTGCAATATATCCTATACTGTAACAAAAGCACATCAGTGTTGGTATAAGAGGCGCATCGTCAAAATTATTTGATAGGGACCTCCAGGATATGGTTCACTCCTCAATAGTTAATTCTGCCAGTTCAGCAGCTGGGCGGATGGCAACAGGTGTTCTTCAAAGGTACATTTTAGGGCCTGTACCGGTTCTGGTTTATTAAGCGATATAGTTAATATGCCCACTACTACGGACATACTTGCAAATGATACTAACATGTTCTTTACAGGAACTAGCCTTTGCGATATAATAGGAGATTCAAATATAGTAAGCCTAGCGAACATCCGACATGACTGCAATCAAACGAACTTGAATAATGCTAAAACTAAATACCCAATTTTTATAGTGTCAATCCAAATTATGATTGCAGAATTAAATGTAATGTTGGTGAGCCGCTTTCTTAAGAAAAAAATTATTAGGTATTTGACATTATTTTCCAGAAGCACTTGTTCTGGTCACAGTACGAGGATTATATTGGCATGAAATCTATACGCTCCTTGGTACCAGATTAGGAAACGTCTTACCTGTGGCTATGAAATTGCCACGTATACTTTTTCCATCGTGCGTTCATTTATATTTTATGGCCTGTTCGCTTGGAGAGCAGCCACCTATAGCCACCTGGCTAAACTAGTAATTACACAGAAAAAGAAAGAAAAACCTGTCCAAACAATCAAAAATGTATGCTGATTATTGTTATGCTCTCGAAATTTCCCCTAGAGTTTCAAAAACTTATGGCGAAACAAGTCTACAAAAAAGGTGCGGTATGCACAACCAACTCATTTCCTGAGCTAGCAAACTGTATTTGAAACAGATTATAATGTAATGCAGACACAGTGTGCCAATGCCGTCAGTATGGCAATCAAGTGTACACAGCCGCAATGAACTATATATATATATATATATATATATATATATATATATATATATATATATGATCTAGCTAAATGAAATATGTTGAAATGTCGAAACCGCTGTTTAAGCAAGCCATCGAAGCACTGACAACCACATAATTACTATATCCATGAATCCGTTTATGTCATCTCACTGTTTCATTTACGTTTGCAGATTTTATCCTTGCTGCTTCTTCTGTTTATTGCTCGATTAAAATGCGTCATTTTACTCCATGTAGCGTAACTATTTTTTTGGCTCTTGTCTGCATATCCTGTCGTACAATATGTACAACTGTAGGTACTTATGTATTCTGCTCGATGAACGGAAATCACGCATTTGATTTCGTCCGTTAACACCGGTTAGCGTCTCTACACTGTCAATGTATGTTTTCTGCTCCTGTTTTCTGATCTTTCGCGTGCGTTTGCGTAGTTTATTTCCCTATAAATGGACCAAAACAATAAATACTGATGAAGGATACCAAATGAAATTAATTTCAGGTATATTGTGTCAAGCTGCTAGGTACACCCGTTACAACCGTACATTCAAGGCCTATCAGCCTCTGCGTCACTGACGAGAGAGACATTTGTCAGCAGTAATATACAACACTAACAACCCAGTTGCTTCTACGTTGCAACAGTGTTAGTTTGAATCGCTGTTATCACTGGCTCGTTTCGTTTTACGTCATTGTGAGAGGTAGGTAATGCGCAGTACCTGGTGACTATATAACTCGTTTGGCAGCAAGCGTAAGACATGATCTTAAG
Source organism: Dermacentor albipictus (assembly GCF_038994185.2). NCBI lineage: Eukaryota > Metazoa > Arthropoda > Arachnida > Ixodida > Ixodidae > Dermacentor > Dermacentor albipictus. Next base: position 126,068,688 of record NC_091822.1, on the reverse strand, counting down.
AGGAAGCTTTAGCTCGGGCCCAACTCCGCCGCGGCCTATTCAAATACATGTGAAACGCAGTAACGTTTTTCTGAGATAACCCCTGGACTGATTTTATTAACATTTGTTGCATTTGAGAGAGAAATTTAAATTCTAGTGACTGTTGGAAACGGAATATCGATTTAGGGCTTGAATATTGTTGCAAAAATTTTCGAAAATGCGAAAATTTGAAAAAAAATAGAAGCACGAAGTTTACAAACTCATAGCTCTGCATCAAGAACACATATCGTGGTTCTGTGAACGGCATTCATTAGATGATTGAAAGCGGACAAACTTGATATGTAATTTTACATGTTACGTGAATTTTTTACGTTGTTTACGAGGGTTCTGCAAAAGCTGTATTCTCAAATTATAAAATTTTTTGAGATTCATGTGTAACATATCAATTTTGTCCGCTTTAGATGTTCTATTACATGCAATTCACAGAATTGCATTATCATTTTTGGTTAGTGAGTTACAGAGTTGTAAACTTGATAGTTTCGTTTTTTGAAAATTTTCAAATTTCGCTAATTTTTAATAAAATCTCTACGACCTAAATCAAGAATTCGAAACCAACAATCACTAGATTTTAGGTTTTTCTTTCAAATGCGACAAATCTCATGAAATTTGGTGAAGTGGTTGCCGAGAAAAACGAATTCTCCTTTTACATGTATTTAGATAGGAGCACCCGAGCTAAAGCTTCCTCTTAACGTTAACGATTAGAATACAATACCGCTGTATATTATGGCTCGCTATTGGTATGCAGCATCATGCATGTTGAAAATATGGCAAAAGAACCAAAAGCGATGGAGACTTGAAACGCCACAGTGGGCACAGGAGTGTTGCTACAGCCAACGTTTCGACAAGTGGGCTGGTCTTCGTAAGGGTGCGTAACACGTGACAAAAGCAAGTCCGTCTTTTAAAGCGTTGGCTCCAACGACATCCGTTGTTTCACCACTGGTGAATGCGGCCTATAAGAAAAACCTCAACATAACCTAAAGCATTCCTTACGTTTTGCCACTTCAGTCGTTCCATTCTCCAGTATAGCAAATGCTTTGCTTTGCCTAATTTCCTGATGCACTGAAAAAGGTGAAATGTGTATGGTTGTCAGCAGCATAATATCAACTACTGTGAGGTATAACAGTTATTGCAATAAAGTGGTACAACCAACAAGCGACAAATAACCAAGCTACCACAGCTAAAACATGCCAGGTGGATGTTTACTAATAATGTAGAAAGTGTAGGCCGCCTTCATGTTCCGCTATTATCAGTCTACCTCCAAGCTGCAAAACGCATTACAACACGACCGATCACTCCTTGCTGGAAAGTTTCGATCTGTTGCTTAATTCACCTTCATCCTGCTATAGCGTCAGGGTATAGACAACGGCGTTGGCAGAGAAAGTGCACCGAAAAGGCAGTGGTACAGATTGGTGCCGACTGCGGCTGCGTACTTGCATGTGAATGTGAAGTTCCGAATTTCTTTTATTGAAGTAGCTTAGGCAGTGCTCCACCGTGCCGTGACCATCAAAACTTGTTGCATAGCAGGAAAACGGCATGGCGTATTATTTTCTCAAAATGCCGTATCTGGTTACACAATTAGTGTCATCCAATTTGCAAGTCGTAGCATTGTGAGCGTTCATTTTGTTTAGGAATACCTGAAAGGCGGAGCCACCATTCACACGTTTTTGGATTGAGTTGCTGCTCAGAAACCCTGTGGGGTCAAGATTTATTTCAGGGTCGTTCAATACTTTGCGTCTGGTCGTGTATAACTTCGCCGAAAGTTTCATATAGGGACAGAAAGTGGCACCAGAGACGCTGGCGTAAGTAGAAGGTTGTGGCGAAATGGAAAAGGAACCCGCTACCAGTTACTACCTAAAAGAAAAAAAAACGAAAAGAGGAAAGATACAATTTATGGTAACTCAAAGCAAGCTCATTACTTTTCTAAGCAAAATCAGGATGTCTCAGAACACACGCTTATAAAGCCTTATATAAGAAGGAAGAAGAAGCATATGCTTGCTGTGGTAACGGTTGTGAAACGATGGAGCATGTTTTATTAGAATGTGAAGATATATGCCCAGCTGTCGATTTAGGCACCTCTGGCCTCCTTGAAGCCCTCAGGTTCAGCGAGAGGAGGGGGAAGGTTAACAACGCCGCAGTAGGGATTAGTAAGAGCCGACTGGAAGATTGGTGGAGGAATAGTAGGGAAACGACGAACAACGGAGTTCACTATAGGGGGTCAGAAAGTTTAGGTATAGGAATTCTCCGTGGGTTCTTTTTTTTTTCATTTTCTTTTTTTAAACATGCGGAGGACATTAAGCAATAAAATTAAGGAACTTGGTGGTGAAAACCGCCGCCCCGTTCCAAGGAAGACGTTCATAACGTCCATCCATTCATCCATCCATCCATCCATCTGTGGGAACCATTTCCTGCGCCAAAAGGCCGGGCTGCGCGATCATGCAAATTTCTCACGAGAAAAGACGCCTCTCCCACATTTATTTCAGAATGTTTGTAGAGTGACCGCGCAACGGGAGCTTTTGGTAAATTAAGTTAATGTGGGATGCGCTTGGGCTTAAATTATACACGACATCGTTTTAGGATTCCCTTCGTCCTCCTTCCGACTAGTAGCGTTCCTTGCACAAACTGTTTCGTTCGGCTGTGGCTATTCGCACTTTGTCCAGTTAGTTAGTTGGAAAAGTCAGGCATATTTAGTTAGGTAGTGCAGTTAGCTATTAGTTGATTACTTAGTAAGTTATCTGAAGTTGCTTAGTTGTCATAGTTAGGTAGGTGATTAGTGACTAATTTTTTTATTTCTCTTAGCTAACTAAGTCAAGCAGTTAGCTTTCTTAGTTTTAATAGGTAATTAGTTTATTAGTTAACTAATTTATTTAGTTACCCTAGTTCGTGTATTAGGGATTACTATGTAATTATTTTATTGGTTGAGTTGGTCTTGTTAGTGTAATTTTTTACGTTACACATTGAGTTTGGTCAGTTAATGTAGTTGTTAGGTTAGTTAGTAAATTAGGTTGTTCAGTTATTAGTTTGTTAATAAGTTATTAATTGCCTATTTGGATAGTTAATCAGTTGGTCAGCTTTGCCAGTTTATTAGTTAGTATTACAAATTAGATGACATTTTGGTTAGTAATTTAGTCTGACAATTATTAGCAATGATTAACGAATCCAATAATTTAGTAATAATTAGTAATAAATTGACTGATTTAGTAGTTAGTTTCGTAAATATATTGGTCCTCATGTGGCTTGTTCGTTTAGCAATTATTTATTTGAATGCTTTCTTAATGAGTTGGTTAGCTTTGGAAGTTTGAAACGCAGGTTTCTAACGCGCAAATACATACAAATGGGGCGTCTATTTGCTCTGTACTCAATTTCTAACGATTAGGCCGATATTGAGATCGCAGTTGAACCCTGGAAACTAAACAAGGCGTTGTAGTTGCTTCAAAATTGCTGGCGTTGAAGTTCCTCAACGCTATACAGAAGGAGGGAGGCCATTTGCGCACTGTGTCGACAATATTCAGACGTCGATACAGGGAGTCAACCCTCGCGCAATAACGAACGCACGCACAGAACGCCTTCGGCGTCCGTTCAGTGTCTGCACCAGTCCACCTTGAACATGCGCCAGCGCCACGATGCGTCCACTGCGGGCGCTATACGAAGCTCTCCCGTAGCATTACATGGAAGTTTCACGGTTAGCTAGAACGTATTGAACGACCCTGGTAATCCGTAGCCCTCCAGAAAGGCGTTCTTCGTAAACTGCCGTGCAGTTTCTGGACGGTAAAGCCCTCAAGTTAGCTTTTTTGTATTAAGTTTAACAAAGTCAATGCCATTGCTTTAGCGTAAGGCTGAAAAGCGCGTAAAAGCTTCGAATAACAGTGCGAACAGAATGAATTTCCCGAGTTCCAGCTATAATTATGGGTTACGGCAGAAAAAATAAGGTTACGTACGCAAGAAATATGACAAGCAGAACGTATTTGACAGGTTTTGCTTGAGAGGCATTCCTCAGTCCTAGGTGCAATGCCATTAAAAGAAACCATTCACATTCGGAAAGCAAAAGTATTGCTTTTATATTTCTCATCGAAGAATGTTGGGGTAAAGCGTAGCAGTAAATTGCATGTGGGAAATAATACTCATGTAAAAAACAGTGATAAGAAATTAATGCCACAAGGCACCAATAAGGGTTGCTGCTGGTGGCGCACATTTTCAGAACGCAGCGCCCAGTGCGCAACTTAGCAAAACCGTTCTCGCGCGAATGAATTATACAGAGGCTCAGGATTACTTTTAATTAGTCTTTTCGACATGAAATGTTTCTTTTTCATTCGGTCTAGAGGTCCGCTTGCTAAGACGGCATGTAACGAAGAGATGTTGTGCATGTTATCTCTTGGATCTTTGAAACCAAGCTATCCGTATGCCTTACTTGGCTATCATTGCTTGCAGGAAAGAAGCAATTACGCGATAAACCATGTGCGGCACGCGCAGATGGGTAACGCATAATATAATCGTGCCACGCATAATAGTAGTGTCACGCGTTATAGAATCGCGGCTAAATATACT